>NW_025534000.1:0-72500 GCF_020615455.1 Coregonus clupeaformis | reverse complement strand
TACTTTTTCAGAACTACAGTCTTTATCTGTTCATGATCATTAAATCAAATCAAATCAAATCAAATTGTATTGGTCACATGCGCCGAATACAACAGGTGCAGACATTACAGTGAAATGCTTACTTACAGCCCTTAACCAACAGTGCATTTATTTTAAACAAAAAAAGTAAAAATTAAAACAACAACAGAAAAAGTGTTGAAAAAAAATAACAAATAAAATGATAAAAAATAAAAATAAATAAGAGAAAAACAATGAAAAAATATATGAAACAAAATAGAGACTAAAACAAATGAAAAAAAAAAAAAATGCAGTACAACTTGTTATTTTCAAGATATTCAGAGTTACATTACTATGTCTTAGGTTCTATTGCATTCTATTGTTGAATTGACTGTTTATATTTGCGTAATAACAACTAATAGCAATACAAAACTATATATTCTTAAAGATTACCGGTGATTCTGTGGGACTCTACAAGAGTTGAAAACAATTTATTTGTATGTATTGTAGTTTAGATGTGTCTATTGTACAGTAATACGTTTTATATTCCACAGACATGCTTTGTAGAAATCACATAAGCCACATTCCCATCAATTCAACATATGCTCACAAACTATCTTTTGTTGTTGTGTGAAATCAGACAATGACTAGACCTTAAAACAATAATACTGTCTTTACATATTGAGAAAAAGGAGAGAACATCCTAATCAATATCATGATTTGTAGAAATCATGAAGCATAGATCATATAATGATTCACAGTCACAAAAGTGCAGTATTTGAGAAAGGCTACCTTCAAGAGATAGAAAAACATGAATTACAACATATACTACATTTTTGTATTTCAGGTGTATTATCCTCTTCATTACATAACAATAACAATAATAATATATGTATTTTATATAGCACTTTCATTTAAGAACCTCAAAGTCACTTTAAAAAACAATCTAAAAAACAAAAGGATCTGGCAGATTCTTGGGCGATTGGCTTCAACAGCATCAGATGATAAGGCATTGAGGCAGTATGGATAGACAGTAGGTTGAGTGGGGGAGCATAGATTGAACATCCAGGGAGAAATGTCAGTCAGGGCAGGTGCTCTTCATCAGGCACTTTGTCAAGTACGATGTTCAGCTCCTCTCTATAGGTAGACTGGAGTTTCTTTCAACTTCCGAAAGTGTAGCACCCACCTGGTTGATGCTTCGACGCCTGTAAAAATGCCAAAAAATACCAACACACCTTGGTATAGATATGTGATGTACATACCCTGGTATTGTACATACACTGCTTGAATCAACATTGTTTCCACTTCATTTCAACCAAAACAATATATAGTATTTAAGGAGATTGAATCAATGTGGAAAAGTGATTGGATTTGCAAAAAATCATCAACGCCTAAATCCAATGACACGCTGATTTCTTGGGGGGGATTTCACGTTGAATTCACATTAGTTGACAACTTAACCAAATGTAAATCAAAACTAGATGTTGAACTGATTGAAGTCTCTGCCCAGTGGGAAGTAGATTCTAAAGAAAAGCTACTTACTTGTTGAACCTGGTTGATAAGCATGTGAGGGAATCTATGGCAAACATAAAACAAGGCAGTCAGTGATATCTTCCGTTGTACCTATTTTGCACCTAGCACAGAAAAGAAAGGTTGCAAAACATCTTCATTTCAGCTAGAACTTAAATTAAGGGAGCATATATTTATACACACGACATCTGGAGGCACTGTGAAATTTGATAGAAATTACAATTAGTTGTAATTTAATTCCCACTCACCTCTGAAAATATATGTTAAAAGACATCCGAACAGAAATCCTAAGTGCAACTTTACGATCCCGGGGACGCGGGTCTCCCCCTCCACCACCACGTTAGGCTTGGGCTGTTCATCTGAGGACATAGGAGAGAAAAAAAGAGTGTGGTAACAAGGTAAGAACACAAATAAGGCCTCACTGTCACACCCTGACTCAGGGGACTCGTATATGTTGAGTCAGGGTGTGTATATTCTTTGTTGTGTATTTTCTATATGGTGTATCTAGTATGTATAGATCTATGTTGGCCGGTGTGGTTCCCAATCAGAGGCAACTGTCGCTCGTTGTCTCTGATTGGGGATCATACTTAGGCAGCCGATTGGCACTGTTTAGTTGTGGGATCTTGTTCCGGTTAAGGTTTGTTGTGTCTACCTTAGGACTTCACGTTTTGTTTCGTTTGTTGTTTTGTCGTGTGTTTATTAAGTTGAATAAACATGTACGTATATCACGCTGCGCCTTGGTCTGTCCCATCATTGAACGAACGTGACAGAAGATCCCACCAAACGAGGACCAAGCAGCGTGCCCAGGCGGAGCGAATGGCCATGTCACAGGTGGGCAAATTGTGGTCTTGGGAAGAGATCTTTGCGGGAAAAGGACCATGGGCTAAGGTAGATGCCCAGGCAGGAGAGGAGCAATGGCAACACGGAGGGCGCCGGTCAAGGAGGAAGCCTGAGAAGCAGCCCCAAGAAAATGTTTGGGGGGGCACACGGGGTGGTTGGCGGAGCCTAGTGTCAGTGCAGAGCCAACTCCCCGTACTCACACGAGGAAGCGTGTGACTGGGCAGGCTCCGTGTTATGCGGAGCTACGTACTGTGTCGCCAGTGTGCCGGCCCAGTCCTATACGTCCTGTGCTTGCACCACGCACGTGTCGTGTGAAGATGGGCATCCAGCCAGGACGGGGTGTGCCGGCTCAACGCTCCTGGTCTCCAGTACGCCTCCTCGGTCCCGTATATCCTGCGCCGGTTCTACGAACTGTATCGCCAGTGCGCGTGCACAGCCCAGTGCATCCTGTGCTGATGCCTCACACATACTGTGCGGAAGTAGGCATCCAGCCAGGACGGGTTGTGCCAGCTCTCCGCTCCAGACCTCCAGTACACCTCCACAGTCCAGTAAGGCCTGTTCCTGCTCCTCGCACCTAGCCGGTGGTGCGCGTCGCCAGTCCGGCCAGGCCTGTTCCTGCTCCTCGCACCAAGCCAGTGGTGCGCGTCGCCAGTCCGGCCCGGCCTGTTCCTGCTCCTCGCACCAAGCCAGTGGTGCGCGTCGCCAGTCCGGAGCCTGAGCAGTCCGCTCCACCGGTGCCCAATCCAGCTCCGGTCAGCGGCTCCAGTCCAGAACCAGACATCAGCCCCTCTCCAGGTTCGGGGTCTCCCACACCAGGGTCCAGACAGGGCTTGTTACTTCGTGGGAGGAAGGAGAGGGGAAGCAGCGCGCCGAGGTCCAGACCAGACCAGGGGCGCAACAGGGAGGCGGAGAGTAAGTGGTCGTCACGCCCGGAGCCGGATCCGCCTCCGAGGCGGAATGCCCACCCGGCCACTACCCTGGTATGTGAAAGTTGTGCGGTCGGAGTCCGCACCTTTGGGGGGGATACTGTCACGTCCTGACTCAGGGGACTCGTATATGTTGAGTCATGGTGTGTATATTCTTTGTTGTGTATTTTCTATGTGGTGTATCTAGTATGTATAGATCTATGTTGGCCGGTGTGGTTCCCAATCAGAGGCAGCTGTCACTCGTTGTCTCTGATTGGGGATCATACTTAGGCAGCCGATTGGCACTGTTTAGTTGTGGGATCTTGTTCCGGTTAAGGTTTGTTGTGTCTACCTTAGGACTTCACGTTTCGTTTCGTTTAGTTTATTTGTTGTTTTGTCATGTGTTTCTTAAGTTGAATAAACATGTAAGTATATCACGCTGCGCCTTGGTCTGTCCCGTCATTGAACGAACGTGACACTCACTTTGTTCACAAATTCAACTGCAAGCTTGACCAGCATCTACAATAATTCCTCCCTGTCTTACTGCATAGCTGGCTGGCCTAAGAATTCCCGCCCATAGGTTCATCAATACACCAGTTTTTCCTGGTCAGGTCATGTGTTACAGAAATAAATCCTGGCCCTAGAAATGACTGTACCTTGGCATGTCTCCCTCACAACCCTAGAGGCGTTAGTGAGCCCGTTGCTGGCAGTACATATGAAGGTGACATTTCTGTTGGGGCTGTAAGACGACCAGACAACAGATATGTTGGCATTGGGACTCCCCCTCCAGAAGGAGCCATCAAACAAAGCCTCTGGTTCCCAAGAAAAGCTGGTGTTCTTCACTGTAGAGGAGCACTGAAGAGCCATCACGCAGTGGCCGTCCTTCAAAACGCTGAAGACCTTACAAACACTAGGCTCAACGGGACGCTCTGGACATTTGAACAGAAACAAAGGAAGATCTTGTGAATAGATAACATATTTTACATAAACAAAACTGGCAATGAAATCTGAATAAAGTAGAGATAAAAATTAGCAACAGTTTGAAATTATTTGAAAGAACAGTTTTGTCTGTAATAGGCTAGCAAAGGAGAGACATGTACAAAACATAAAATTCCCAAACCTTTACTTGTGGAGGGTGATTTATGTCCAATGAGTGCAATTTTTGGGGACCCTTGGCATTTTGGCTCACTTGCGCCCCTAGAGGCAAATCTTGCAAAAATCCTACAGAGTGCAACTTTAAAACAGGGCACGGTTGTGATTGAGACCCTTACCTGTCACAGTGAGCCGTACCTTACTGCTGCTTATCAGCTGCTCTCCCTGACCGTGTGTGATGAGAACAGAGTAAAACATGTCATCCCTTCTCCTAACATCTCTGATCTCCAAGTCATTAAACTCAGATACATACAGGAATTAAACTACTTTATTTATTTTCTGCCTCAGAGTCTGATGGTGTTGTGCTGTTCTCTCTCCAGTCTCTTCAGTCGTAGCTCCTGGATCCTCTACATCAGTCCTAGTAGGAGTGGTTGTGGGTCTGGTTGTTGCTGGTGTTCTACTGGTCATTCTCCTGGTCCTGCTGTGGAGATATCAAAACAGCAAAGGTGAGACTTTTACTATTTCTCATTCAATGTTTCATTCATGTTTAGGAGAGAAATTTCTAAAGAAAAATAAGAATATTTGAAGAAATTTCAGTACATAACACAATGTGTTTGTCATTACAGGTTCCTATTTCAACAGAATATTCTGGTGAGTACACCTTTCTCTCAACTATATTGATTCGTACAGTATAACATATTCTCTGTGCTTCCTATGCTGAGTATCTCTCTCCCTGTAGGCCCACTCAGCCCCAGAGCACCAACCAGGACCCCCAACAGGACCAAGGATCTACCCAGGGCCAGGCTCCTGATACTGGGTATACACATCAGCAGCATGGTCAGTCTCTCAGCCCAGACCTCTACCACTCTCCTCTCTCTGTAACCTCATACACTGACTCATCAACATCCACTTTGTTTACAACATGTTACCGTACACTGTGTCCCTAGTCAAGCTAAGGGATAATCAACCTAACTAACCTGCCTCTCTCTTCTATGACCAACAGGTGGCACTAACATCTACGATACGATCAATCCCTCAGACAACAATGATAATGGTAGTGTAATGTAATGTTTTCAGTATGAATGTGTAGTAGCCTGCTTCTTTTCATTTAATATGACATGTAGAGTTTGACTAAGTGGAGGTGTTTGTGTATTATGTCTCAGATGCTGCTGGTGCTTCTGCTGCTGGACCAAGTCATGTGACTTACGCCCAGATTCAACTGAACAAGTTGAACAACAAAAAGAAAGTTGACTCAACTGTGACATACAGTGGGGAGAACAAGTATTTGATACACTGCCGATTTTGCAGGTTTTCCTACTTACAATGCATGCAGAGGTCTGTAATTTTTATCATAGGTACACTTCAACTGTGAGAGATGGAATCTAAAACAAAAATCCAGAAAATCACATTGTATGATTTTTAAGTAATTAATTTGCATTTTATTGCATGACAATAAGTATTTGATACATCAGAAAAGCAGAACTTAATATTTGGTACAGAAACCTTTGTTTGCAATTACAGAGATCATATGTTTCCTGTAGGTCTTGACCAGGTTTGCACACACTGCAGCAGGGATTTTGGCCCACTCCTCCATACAGACCTTCTCCAGATCCTTCAGGTTTCGGGGCTGTCGCTGGGCAATACGGACTTTCAGCTCCCTCCAAAGATGTTCTATTGGGTTCAGGTCTGGAGACTGGCTAGGCCACTCCAGGACCTTGAGATGCATCTTACGGAGCCACTCCTAGGTTGCCCTGGCTGTGTGTTTTGGGTCGTTGTCATGCAGGAAGACCCAGCCACGACCCATCTTCAATACTCTAACTGAGGAAAGGAGGTTGTTGGCCAAGATCTCGCGATACATGGCCCCATCCATCCTCCCCTCAATGCGGTGCAGTCGTCCTGTCCCCTTTGCAGAAAAGCATCCCCAAAGAATGATGTTTCCACCTCCATGCTTCACGGTTGGGATGGTGTTCTTGGGGTTGTACTCATCCTTCTTCTTCCTACAAACACGGCGAGTTGAGTTTAGACCAAAAAGCTCAATTTTTGTCTCATCAGACCACATGACCTTCTCCCATTCCTCCTCTGGACCATCCAGATGGTCATTGGCAAACTTCAGATGGGCCTGGATATGCGCTGGCTTGAGCAGGGGGACCTTGCGTGTGCTGCAGGATTTTAATCCATGACGGCGTAGTGTGTTACTCATGGTTTTCTTTGAGACTGTGGTCCCAGCTCTCTTCAGGTCATTGACCAGGTCCTGCCGTGTAGTTCTGGGCTGATCCCTCACCTTCCTCATGATCATTGATGCCCCACGAGGTGAGATCTTGCATGGAGCCCCAGACCGAGGGTGATTGACCGTCATCTTGAACTTCTTCCAATTTCTAATAATTGCGCCAACAGTTGTTGCCTTCTCACCAAGCTGCTTGCCTGTTGTCCTGTAGCCCATCCCAGCCTTGTGCAGGTCTACAATTTTATCCCTGATGTCCTTACACAGCTCTCTGGTCTTGACCATTGTGGAGAGGTTGGAGTCTGTTTGATTGAGTGTGTGGACAGGTGTCTTATATACAGGTAACGAGTTCAGACAGGTGCAGTTAATACAGGTAATGAGTGGAGAACAGGAGGGCTTCTTAAAGAAAAACTAACAGGTCTGTGAGAGCCGGAATTCTTACTGGTTGGTAGGTGATCAAATACTTATGTCATGCAATAAAATGCAAATTAATTACTTAAAAATCATACAATGTGATTTTCTGGATTTTTGTTTTAGATTCCGTCTCTCACAAGTGTACCTATGATAAAAATTACAGACCTCTACATGCTTTGTAAGTAGGAAAACCTGCAAAATCGGCAGTGTATCAAATACTTGTTCTCCCCAATGTATATTGATAACACAATGTAGCAGTGTATATAAGATGAGTACAATGTGTACATGTAAATATATATATATATATATATATATATATATATATATATATATATATATATATATATATATACTTTATATATGACACATACACACATACATAATAATATATATAAATATATTTACAAGTTCTCTGTACTTCTTCCTCCTCCTCAGTAAAGAGAGATGATCCAAAATAAAATCATGTCTACTCTGATGTGAAGACAGGGAAAGCCACAGTTAAGAACCATTCAACAGTTTGGCAGTCATTAAAACCTTAATTCGTATTTTCTGAGTTTGTGATGAAGAAGAAGAGAGGTAAGACTAGACATCTCTCCCTCCATATTCCCATTATCAGAACTTCATAATTATTTGACCCCATATTGAATACATTTATATTATTATATCTATTATTCTGTGTATAATTCTGTATATAAATATTACATTATGTATATTATTGTGTATATTATTTCTGTCTATATCTGTTATATTTTTATGTATATTATTCTGTTTATAACTTATATTTTTCTGCATATTATTCTGCATATTATTCTGCATATTATTTTGTATATTATTCTGCATATAACTGTTATATTACTCTGTATAGTTTTCTGTATATAACTTTTATATTATTCTGTATGTAGGTGTATATTATTAGTCTGTATATAACCCCGCCCTCTACAGAAACAGCAACCCCACCAGGGGCAGATTGAGAGATAAAGGGATAAATAACTTTGTGTGGTGATATGTTACAGGTCCTTGAGGGAGATGGAGGGATACATAACTTTGTGTGGTGATATGTTACAGGTCCTTGAGGGAGATGGAGGGATAAATAACTTTGTGTGGTGATATGTTACAGGTCCTTGAGGGAGATGGAGGGATAAATCACTTTGTGTGGTGATATGTTACAGGTCCTTGAGGGAGATGGAGGGATAAATAACTTTGTGTGGTGATATGTTACAGGTCCTTGAGGGGGATGGAGGGACACATCATCAGAGGAGGAGCAGTAACAACCTGGGAACATGGATTATGCACAGACACCCACACACACATGCAAGCGCGAGCAAGTAAAAAGAAAGTGAGTTCTGAGATATGTTGGGAATAGTGGTAAAAGAGAGTCTAAAATGAATTAAATACTCTAACTCTAATCTATGTTCAATGTCAGCAGCAATTTTCAGTGAGAAATAGTCTGAAGCCATTTGGCTATGGGTTTCACAGACCTATAATACGTTATATCACCTTAAAAATGGATTTATTTACAATCTCTGGGGTATAACATGTAGGGCAGAGAGGTATAGGAGAGTCTGACATATAACCCCTAACTTGAGTCCAGTCTTCGCCAATGAGAACCAAGAGGGGCCTAGCTTCGACCATCATGACTGGGAAAGGCCTCGATTCTTAGCCGTAGAAAATCCTACATCCATCACATTATATCAGAACAGGATGGATCAACAGGGATTCATGTTACTGGTTTGCATCCTAAAAAAGGATAGTTGTATTTTGCTGCATAACACACTTACATTATTTGTCTACCCATATAATGTGGATCATTGTCAGATTATTTGATATATAAGCTTCAGTAACAAAATAACACCACGGTTGTAATAACACATTAAACATGTAGTTTGTAGAATGTGTTTGTTTTGGGTCAACACTGGTAAGTTAACTTATGTATATTAGACAGTCACAGAGGATTTTCTACTGAATAACTGGTCAGGGCTTAGCACTTTCCATTCAGCTTCAGGCAACTTTGATGTAAGGCTTGATCACACCTGTAGTGACTACTTCTATCTGTCACGCTCATTGTTGCTTATCCATTGTTCACTAGATATATCAATGTAATTACACCCAACACAATTTTGAAAAACAGAATGCTTCCCACCGCTAGATCACATAACTAGATGTGATCTGGACGTGATCCCAACGATGCCACCAATGTCACGGAAGAAAGTGAAAGCTGCAACAGGGACTCTAACCAGAGCTCATACATGGCAAAGTGAACTCTAACGGCCGTTGCCATCAAAGCCTAGTAGGCCTCTGTGCAGAGGCAGTAGGCCTACAATGCTGGCATATGCCTTGTTACAATAGTCTAAGTATATAACATGATTGACACGACAGCAATAATCATCATGAAACAGCCTTGGAAGTGCCATAAGTATAAGCCAACATAATTCATTATTTTACATTAACCTGTTTAACTGCGTTGATATGGCATAATTGATCATAGTCCAGACTCATTATAGTTGCAAATACCATGCAGTTGCACCAGGGGAATTTAAACCAAACAGATTTTTTTTTCAGGTCTTCTGTTTCCCCACATTTATTGATGAATTAATTTCCCATCATGAAAATGTATCCACATTCCCCAATCAAATACCTTCATCAATACCACAAAAAACAGCTTTTCTCTCCAATCTGGCAACCCTCATAAAATCTGTCATAGCACCAGTATCCCAAAGTATTTAGCGAAAACAATCATAGGAAACAGCATCGTCATTAATAAAAATAAAAATAAACTGTAAGGCTACTATAATATTATAAGTATTTCGGTGACAACCTGGTTGATTAACAATATTGGGTTGTTAATACGTTCGTTTTTTATATAAATAAATGTGGGACAAAAAAAGGCAGTGTAGAACACCATTGCTCAAAATGCATTGCTCCAATACCTTTCAAAAGATTGTTCCAGTTTGCCCCCAAAAAATATATTTTCCTATGAATGAAGTAGCACAAAAATGTGTGTATTTTCCTACGAATTAAGCCGTACAAAAATTTGTGTATTTTCCTACGAATTAAGCCGTACAAAAATGTGTGTTTTTTCACACTAATTAAGCCATACAAAAATGCACAAAAACACAAGAAATCTGCTGAAATGCTTATATATTTGCACAAATTGAATGTGAGATTGTGTTGTTATATCAGACAGACAGCCAGACAGACAGACAGACAGACAGACAGACAGCAGTGAGGTCATTGTGTCACTTTTCCTGAGAAACAGAAGCAGGTTGCCACAGAGACCAATAAACACAGGAAGAGACATCACCACAAGACGTTACCTGAAACGTAGAAGGGGGCCTTTGTCAGTAAGCTAGGACCCACTTCCTCCTGAAAATGCACAAGTGGGCGGGTGTTTCATGTACCTCAGCCACAATCACCAATGGGCATAGAAGAGAACTCATGCAAACCCGTCTGCAGGCATAACGACGCCTACATGAAAATACACACACACACTGTTCTGATATCATCAGCCTGATCAATACAATAACAGACCCCAAACACACCCACTCCTCATGGTCCAACTCTCAAGCTGAGTGAAGGGGTATTTTTAGAGAACGACTATAAAGTGTGACTTCCTTTCCAGCTAACTAGTCTTTTTTAGAACAGCAGCTCTCATCAAAATAAATATATTATCTCTCTTCTCTACTCTCTCTCTCTTCTCTGTGTGTTTTGATGAGTCTAGCTAGCTACCAGTCAGTCACAGAGAGATAGGGAGGACGTACAGCCAGAGGAAACCGACACACAACACCTAACAGAGATGTCTGGTGGTCCCCTCTCCTGCTTCTCCAAACAGGGAATACTCCTACTCTCTATCCTCCACTATTTTTAGTATTGTATGGATTCTTTACTTTCTCCTGTTCATGTTTTGTATCTATTACATGTACTTGCTTGCATGATGACGTTAGGAATACAGTTAGCTTTCTCTAACTTCCTTGTTTGTTTTTACGTGGTGAGTGATACAGTATATTGATTCTGTATGTTTTAATGAAACATTCGTATTTGATGTGTGTGTCATTGGTGTGGTTGGGTCAGCAGCTTTTGCAGTGCTTCCAGAAAGCAAGATATCTTATGATCCTGTGCTAGACGCATGTGATTCATTTAATTTAAGGCAATACTGGATTGTAATCCAATTAATGTTTTAAGTCGTCCCTTAACCCTGGTGCTTTGCTGAAAATAAATTATGTCCATTGTGGTATGGGTCAGATTGATGCGCACAGTCTAAACACACTCAAGACAGTCAATTTTGATTACATTGGAAGCTGACTGTCTTCTTCGTTGTGATGACGGTGACCATTCTATATTACCATCTTTAGACTTCCATGTCCTCTCTTCTATGGGTGATGGTTGTTGCATGCTCTCTCTCTCTCCCATCTGATGGAGGGGATTGTATGGTAGACTCCTCCTCTGAATCCTCTTCACCAAAGAAAAATTCACAATCTGGATCATCAACAGCATTGTCCTCTATCGCTGAAATGTTCTCTGTCTCTGAAACCTCTTCTTCTATTTCACTGTCACAGTCCAGAGTTTGTGATAAGGCTACATTGACTGAAAATCTTTTGGAGCTCATGTTTGAGTGTCTGTGTCAGAGATCTGCTGCTCTCACACTGAGAAGGAGAAGCTTGGGAAAGGTCCTTTTCACACAAACATAATTATGAAAGTGCAAGCAGAACCAGTCAAAACAAAATACATCAAATACACTTGTTTATGTTGGACCTGTGCAAATATCTATACACTTGAAAGCGAAGGTCAAAATGACCTACAACATCATGTTTCTATACAAAATCTACACAGACATTCCACAACACATCAGCGTGTCCACATTTTTCAGGTAGGTTCATGACCCTAAATTAGGAAAAGTCATTTAATTTCATGGAGAAAAAGAGAGGTTAAGTAGTATTTTAGACAAATGGGTCAAATTGACCCGCAACATAATAGGAGGTATAAAAAAACATCACTATTAAATAATAAGACAAGGACAACTACAGATACAGTACCTTGTTAAAGTATTCATCCCCCTTGGCGTTTTTCCTATTCTGTTGCATTACAACCTGGAATTTAAATGGATTTTTATTTGGATTTCATGTAATGGACATACACAAATAGTCCAAATTGGTGAAGTGAAATGAAAAAAAAACTTGTTTAAAACAATTCTATAAAATAGATAACGGAAAAGTGGTGCGTGCATATGTATTCACCCCCTTTGCTATGAAGCCCCTAAATAAGATCTGATGCAACCAATTACCTTCAGAAGTCACATAATTAGTTAAATAAAGTCCACCTGTGTGCAATCTAAGTGTCACATGATCTGTCACATGATCTCAGTATATATACAACTGTTCTGAAAGTGTGCAACACCACTAAGCAAGGGGCACCACCAAGCAAACGGCACCATGAAGACCAAGGAGCTCTCCAAACAGGTCAGGGACAAAGTTGTGGAGAAGTATAGATCAGGGTTGGGTTATAAAAAAATATCTGAAACTTTGAACATCCCACGGAGGACCACTAAATCCATTATTAAAAATTGAAAGAATATGGCACCACAACAAACCTGCCAAGAGAGGGCCGCCCACCAAAACTCCACCCACCAGGCAAGGAGGGCATTAATCAGAGAGGCAACAAAGATACCAAAGATAACCCTGAAGGAGCTGCAAAGCTCCACCTTGGAGATTGGAGTATCTGTCCATAGGACCACTTTAAGCCGTACACTCCACAGAGCTGGGCTTTATGGAAGAGTGGCCAGAAAAAAAGCCATTGCTTAAAGAAAAAAATAAGCAAACACATTTGGTGTTCGCCAAAAGGCATGTGGGAGAAGGTACTCTATTCAGATGAGACTAAAATTGATAAAATAATAATAATACATTTAGCAGACCTTTTTGGCCATCAAGGAAAACGCTATGTCTGGCACAAACCCAACACCTCTCATCACCCAGAGAACACCATCCCCACAGTGAAGCATAGTGGTGGTATCATCATGTTGTGGGGATGTTTTTCATCGGCAGGGACTGGGAAACTGGTCAGAATTGAATGAATGATGGATGGTGCTAAATACAGGGGAAATTCTTGAGGAAACCTGTTTCAGTCATCCAGAGATTTGAGACTGGGACGTAGGTTCACCTTCCAGCAGGACAATGACCCTAAGCATACTGCTAAAGCAACACTCGAGAGGTTTAAGGGGAATCATCTAATTGTCTTGGAATGGCCTAGTCAAAGCCCAGACCTCAATCCAATTGAGAATCTGTGGTATGACTTAAAGATTGCTGTACACCAGCGGAACCCATCCAACTTGAAGGAGCTGGAGGAGTTTTGCCTTGAAGAATGGGCTAAAATCCCAGTGTCTAGATGTGCCAAGCTTATAGAGATATACCACAAGAGACATGCAGCTGTAATTGCTGCAAAAGGTGGCTCAACAAAGTATTGACTTTAGGGGGGTTAATAGTTATGCACGCTCAAGTTTTCAGTTTTTTTGTCTTATTTCTTGTTTGTTTCACCACAAAAATATTTTGCAGCTTCAAAGTGGTAGGCATGTTGTGTAAATCAAATGATACAAACCCCCCTAAAATCCATTGTAATTTCAGGTTGTAAGGCAACAAAATAGGAAAAATGCCAAGGGTTAGGGTAAGATGTAATTGTAGAGTACAGAGACATTTTTAATCTCAGAGCTCCAACAGTGCAGGTCAAAGGGAAGTGAATGAAACAAATATAACAATGATAAATGTCCATGGGGGGGGGTCGCTGTTGTGACTTCTTCTTCGTCACAGTCTCCGTGTGGTATGACCATTTCATCTCCTTCAAGTTTTGGACCGTCTCCATGACAGCCCTGTTGATGACCATGGGGGCGTGCCCAGCCTGGTTCCTCCTGAAGTCCACAATCAGCTCCTTTGTTAAGTTTAGGGAGAGGTTGTTTACCTGGCACCACACTGTCAGAGTGCCTACCTCCTCCCTGTAGGCCGTCTCATCGTTGTTGGTAATCAGGCCTTCCACCAAAGTTCAGGACTGCTGAGTGCAAACTTGAACATTGTGAAAATCTGTGCATCTTCCGGCGTGCCTTTACTGTGAACACTGAGACTGTACCCGCTTGAAGTTACAGTTTTAACATTGGCCAAGTAGGCTACTGCAGGCCTACCAGAGTGGCCTACCATCAAAAACAATGGAAAAAAATGCAACCCATAACATTTTAACATGGAAATAGCTGTTCTATCATTCAGCCTACAGTAGCAGCCAATGTGTTGGGTTCAATGTAGGCCTACATTATATGAAAGGTTTGGAGAAGAAAAACCTGCAGGGCTTGACATTAACCTGTTTATCCACTTGTCCTTCAGACAAGGAGGTGACTGAAAATGTTGTGTTGTTTAATGCAAGAAACCACTTTACAAAATAAATTCATTATTCCCATACCATTATTAGCGAATCAGACAGATTATGCTACGCTCTGCCTATTGGCTTCTTAGCTTATACAACACTGCCCCTTTAAGACATAAAAAAAGCTCTTTACCTGACTCCCTTTTCAAAGATGGCTAGAAATGCACACATTTTAAGCTCCTGTAGGAAGCAACCACTCCCCAATTGTTGACTATAAAGGAGCTATAACTGGGCTAATAACTCACTAATTAGCAAATAATATGAACAAATGTGCAGACTTTGCTACATGCAGCTCTCACTTTGATCTCAAAACAAGCTCATCTACTTGTGACCGCTCATACAATCCAATTCAAAGTGAATGGCACAAATCCATATATGGCAATGTACATTTGCATAATAGGCCTACTGCAGCTCTGATTGGTTATGGCGGACCGGTCTGTGTAGAGGGCCTGAGTCGTGCCTGTCAATGCAACAGAATCCTACTCCAGTGCGCTCTGCCTACAAGAACATCTCTTGCTCAGTTAGTTTTGCATAGTAAGTCTTGCATAGTTTGTTTTGTTTTGGTGTGTTATATTGGAAGTGGCTAATATTGCTTTGATTTGATCACAAATCCCACAGTAGAGTGAAATGTTGATAGCGTTAACTAAAGGGGAAATCTGTGAAACTGTTCAATCTCATGATTCTCCGCATTGGCTGATATTTCTTCTGCGCGGGGCAGCCCACGCGAGCAGCTTAGAGGGAACATTGCCTACTACTGTCATGTGGTCAGAGAACTTGATGATGGAGTTGGAACTGTGTGAGGCCACGCAGTCGTGGGTATACAGGGAGTACAGGAGGGGACAGAGGATGTACCCTTGTGGGGCCCCCGTGTTGAGGATCAGTGTGTAGGAGGGTAATGTTGCCCTAACTTCACCACCTGGGAGCGACCCGTCCAGGGAAGTCAAGGAACCAGTTGCATAAGGAGGAGTTCAGTCTCAGGGCTGTGAGCTCTGTGGTGAGCTTAAAGGTCACTATGGTATTGAAGGCCGAGCTGTAGTCAAACAGCATCTTCCCATATGCATTCCTTCTGTCCAGGTGGGTGATAGGGTTTGCGTCTTCCGTGGATCTGTCGGGCGGTAGGCATATTGGAGAGGGTCGAGTGTGTCTGGAAGGGAGGAGGTGAAGTGGTCCTTGAATACATTTACATTTTAGTCATTTGGCAGACGTTCTTATCCAGGGCGACTTACAGTTAGTGATTGCATACATTTTCATACTGGCCCCCGTGGGAAACGAACCCACAACCCTGGCGTTGCAAGCGCCATGCTCTACCAACTGAGCTACAGGGGACCTGACTAGCCTCTCGAAGCACTTCATGATGACGGAAGTGAGTCCCACGGGTCGGTAGTCTTTCAGTTCACTTACTTTCCCTTTCTTGGGCACAGGGATGATAGTGTAAATCTTGAAGCAGGTGTGGATAACGACCTGCCCTTGAAAGAGGTTGAAAATGTCCGAAAACACAACAGCTAACTGGTCTGCACATGTTGAGAGGGCGCGGCTAGGGATGATGTCTGGGCCGGCAGTCTTGCGAGTGTTAACAAGTTTGAATGACTTACATAAGTCCCCCGTGGAGACAGTAAGCATGTAGCCCTCGTTGTTCTCAGCGGCTCTCCTCGGCAGCTCAGAGTCGTCTTTATGCTAGGAGAGAAAACGTTTTTTAGCTCGTAAGGTGGCGTTGGTGTTCGTGACGTGACTGGCTTTCTTTTTCTAATTCATGATCGTTAGATGCCCCTGCCACATACGCCTGGTGTCCGGCCCTGTTGAAGGTTTCTGTTGTTGTCATGGACTACTTTAGCATTTAACTAATTATCAACTTTGCAACAACTTACTACTTTTTAACTACTTAGCTAGCATGTTAGCTAAACTTAACCTATTTCTAACCCTAACCTTAACCCTTTAACTACATAGCTAGCATGTTACATATCTCTAACCTGAACCCCTAACCCCTAAACCTAACCTTAATCCCTAACCCTAACCTTAACCCCTAGCCTAGCTAACGATAGCCACCTAGCTAGCCTAGCTAACATTAGCTGTATAGCTAACCTAGTTGCTGGCGTCCCGGCAGGGTCAGCCCCCAGTCGTGAACTGTAGTTGTGCTAAGCCTGCTGGCAGGGCCAACCCCCGGCCGTAGGCCAAGGTTGTATAGGTCAGAGGGTTTGGTTTATCAGGGCAACTTTCAGTAGAAGATAGAAATGCCACAAATAGAGGCTGCTGAGGGGAGGACGGCTCATAATAATGCCTGGAAAGGAGTAAATGGAATAGTATTAAACGTATGGGAAACATGTTTGATGTGTTCGATACCATTCCATCGATTCCATTCCAGCCATTACAATGAGCCTGTCCTCCCCAATTAAGGTGCCACCGGCCGCCTGTGTTCTACATGGAATATTTCTCTCTGAAGGTTCCAAAATGTTGCATCCTGCTGAACGCGGGCCATGTCTGTGATAGTTTAAAATGTACTGCCCAGGCCGGCGCTCATCTCTGGAACCTAATCACTAATATACTATGAAGGGCCTGTTTTTAAACGTCTCGGTCCGTCTCTGTCAAATGAAACCGCCACATCGGAATTGGAAACATTACGTTTTAGAAAATTCTATTTTGATATTGGAAATGTCAGATTCCAAAAAAAGTAAGCAGCTATGAGTCAATAGCAGCCAGGAAATGATTCATTTCCGTGTTAATATATGAAATGTGGGCCTGATAAAATTGATTATTTCTTGCCATGGAAATAAAGTGATGCACTTCAACAGAGCACTTAAACACCTTGTTACAGGCTTTGGTCTTTCATGTACAGTGGGGAAAAAAAGCATTTAGTCAGCCACCAATTGTGCAAGTTCTCCCACTTAAAAAGATGAGAGAGGCCTGTAATTTTCATCATAGGTACACGTCAACTATGACAGACAAATTGAGAAAATTCCGGAAAATCACATTGTAGGATTTTTAAAGAATTTATTTGCAAATTATGGTGGAAAATAAGTATTTGGTCACCTACAAACAAGGAAGATGTCTGGCTCTCACAGACCTGTAACTTCTTCTTTAAGAGGCTCCTCTGTCCTCCACTCGTTACCTGTATTAATGGCACCTGTTTGAACTTGTTATCAGGATAAAAGACACCTGTCCACAACCTCAAACAGTCACACTCCAAACTCCACTATGGCCAAGACCAAAGAGCTGTCAAAGGACACCAGAAACAAAATTGTAGACCTGCACCAGGCTGGGAAGACTGAATCTGCAATAGGTAAGCAGCTTGGTTTGAAGAAATCAACTGTGGGAGCAATTATTAGGAAATGTAAGACATACAAGACCACTGATAATCTCCCTCGATCTGGGGCTCCACGCAAAGATCTCACCCCGTGGGGTCAAAATGATCACAAGAACGGTGAGCAAAAATCCCAGAACCACACGGGGGTACCTAGTGAATGACCTGCAGAGAGCTGGGACCAAAGTAACAAAGCCTACCATCAGTAACACACTACGCCGCCAGGGACTCAAATCCTGCAGTGCCAGACGTGTCCCCTGCTTAAGCCAGTACATGTCAAGGCCCGTCTGAAGTTTGCTAGAGTGCATTTGGATGATCCAAAAGAGGATTGGGAGAATGTCATATGGTCAGATGAAACCAAAATATAACTTTTTGGTAAAAACTCAACTCGTCGTGTTTGGAGGACAAAGAATACTGAGTTGCATCCAAAGAACACCATACCTACACTGAAACATGGGGGTGGAAACATCATGCTTTGGGGCTGTTTTTCTGCTGAGAGACCAGGACGACTGATCCGTGTAAAGGAAAGAATTAATGGGGCCACGTATCGTGAGATTTTGAGTGAAAACCTCCTTCCACCGCCCGGGCAACGAAGGAGTGGCTTCGTAAGAAGCATTTCAAGGTCCTGGAGTGGCCTAGCCAGTCTCCAGATCTCAACCCCATAGAAAATCTTTGGAGGGAGTTGAAAGTCCGTGCCCAGCGACAGCCCCAAAACATCACTGCCCTAGAGGAGATCTGCATGGAGGAATGGGCCAAAATACCAGCAACAGTGTGTGAAAACCTTGTGAAGACTTACAGAAAACGTTTGACCTGTGTCATTGCCAGCAAAGGGTATATAACAAAGTATTGAGAAACCTTTGTTATTGACCAAAGACTTATTTTCCACCATAATTTGCAAATAAATTCATAAAAAATCCTACAATGTGATTTTTTGGATTTTTTTCTTCTCATTTTGTCTGTCATAGTTGACGTGTACCTATGATGAAAATTACAGGCCTCTCTCATCTTTTTAAGTGGGAGAACTTGCACAATTGGTGGCTGACTAAATACTTTTTTCCCCCACTGTATATTTTGAGGTTGGACGATAGCATGTGGGGCACACCGATTGGTGTCAACTCGTTAGTCAGTATGTGTTACACCTGCCCTGGTTTGTCATCTTGTTAGTGGGAAGGTGTTTCACCTGTGCTGGCCCAGCTGATATTTAAGAGTGGCTGGCCCAGTGCTCCAGTTGTCTGGAGCGATGTGGAGGGTTAACACCTTTTAGTTGATGTGCCCTATTTGAGTTCTAGAAAAACAGTCCTTTGTCTGATCTTCTTTGTTTTTGCTTTGCACCAACATTTTGGTTTGCTCCTGTCTTTAAGTTTGGTGTGGGTTTTATTTTGTTTGCCTCTTCTTGGGGAAATGTTGTGGCTGTTCATGGTTTGTGTCTTTTAGGTTCCAGGTGTTGTTGCTAGTCAGCGTTCAGTGGACACCCCCATGAGTGTCTTTCTAAAGCCCCTAATGTTTTTTTTTTTTTTTTGTCAACAGGAAGTGTTCAGTGTGGTTAACAGTTTCTTGTCAGTAGTGTCATTCTGACGGTGGTTTTGTTGTCAACTGCTGGTAAAAACACCCTTCAGACAGATATGCTGCTGTTAACTATTTGTTAACTGTTTAGACAACTCTTTAGACCTTGGGATAGATTCAATCCGAATTGCTGAAGATCTGTGCTATAGCGTGATTCCAATTTAAAGGCAATGCTCCGTGTTCATGGAGACTGCATTCTCATATGTCAGCCCAATCGGAAATTACATTTCAATTGTGCTATAAAGCGTCTCTTCAGCGGTATGGATTTAGAAAATATGCCTCTATAATGGCCATCTCATCACAAAGTCAGAATTACACTAGACTAATCTCTTGACAGACATTTTAAAGCCGAGCTAGTTATTTCGAGAATTAGATTATTGCTCGTGAGATTAGTCTTACACCTTTAAAGATAGTCTTTCATACTCTCATTGAGTTTGTTCATGTTGATATAAAGGAAGAGCTAATTTAAGCAACTCAATGTCAATAGTGAGGTCTGTCATGAGATTGTTTAGTAATACATCTCGTGCTCGACAATCATCAGATGAGTGTTATGGTTGGAGCTGGTGAAACAAAAAGTGTTCATATTCTAACACTGATGCACCAAAGTATAGGCATACTTGAACTAGCTTTAAGATGTTGGATAGCAATACATAAAAGAGAGCAATAAGACAGTAGAGCACAGATCTGTGAAAAAGTACTGTCAACCTCATCTGGCATTATGATTTCATTCGACACTTTACTTCAACAAAGTGTGTCACAACACACTCCCCCAGTGAGTCATAAACAGCCTTAAAGGGATTATCCTGTACTTTTGTATAATTTTAAACCAGTAGTTATGAAAGTAGCACCACGAGCCAAAAGTGGTCCCTCTGTAATAATTGGGACAGTGAATACTTTTTCTTCATTTGGCTTTATACTCCAGAAGTTTGGATTAGAAATCAAACAATGACCATGAGGTTAATTTGCAGACTGTTAGCTTTCATTTCACTGTATTTTCATCCATATTGGGTGAACCATTTAGAAATGACAGCACTTTTTGTACATAGTCCCCCCATTTTAGGAGACCAAAAATGTTGGGACGAATTCACTTATGTTTATTAAAGTAGTAAACATGGATGTGGTCCCATATTCATAGCACACAATGACTACATCAAAGCTTGAAACTCTACACATTTGTTGGATGCATTTGCTGTTTGTTTTGGTTGTGTTTCAGATAATTTTGTGCCCTATAGAAATGAATGGTAAATATTGTATTGTGTCATTTTGGGGCACTTTTATTGTAAATAAGAATAGAAGATGTTTCTAAACACTTCTACATTAATATGGGGTCCTTCAATGATTACGGATAATCCTGAATGAATCGTGAATAATGATGAGTGAGAAGTTACAGACGCACAAATAGCATACGCCCTCCAAAATGTCTTGGGGGTATGATATTTTTACATCTGTAACTTTCTCACTCATAATTATTCACAATTCAACTTCCCTCTAGTTCACAAAATCTGTTGTAAACAAAGCAGTTTAAAATCTATAGGTTTACCAAATGGTTAAGTGATTATCAATTAAGAGCAGTCGGATTAAGAAATATATACAGTGTGTGTGTATATATATATATATATATTTATGTGTGTGTGTGTTTTTATCATCTTAAAAGTAATGTGAGAATTGTATTGTGGAAAGCTATTATACTGAACAAAAATATAAAAGCAACATGCTAAGTGTTGGTCCCATGTTTCATGAGCTGAAATTAAACATCCCAGAAATTCTCCATACGCACAAAAAGCTTATTTCTTTCAAATTTTGTGGACAGAATTGTTTACATCCCTGTTATTGAGCATTTGTCCTTTGCCAAGATAATCCATCCACCTGACAGGTGTGGCATATCAAGAAGCTGATTAAAGAACATGATCATTACACAGGTGCACCTTGTGCTGTGGACAGTAAAAGGCCACTCTAAAATGTGCAGTTTTGTCACAAAACACAATGCCACAGATGACTTAAGTTTTGAGGGAGAGTGCAATTGGCATGCTGACTGCAGGAATGATCACCAGAGCTATTGCCAGATAATTTAATGTTAATTTCTCTACCATAAGCCGCCTCCAACGTAATTTTAGAGAATTTGGTAGTACGTCCAACTGGCCTCACAACCGCAGCCCAAGACCTCCACATCCTGTGCTGAGGAGTATTTCTGTCTGTAATAAAATGTATTTCAATTTACTAATTTCCTTAAATTAACTGTAATTCAGTAAAAACATGTATTTTTAGATTAAACACTTATTAAGATTATCCCTATCTGAATAAAGAGCAGCAAACTCTGCGCCCGGTGAACCTCTTCCTCTCTCTTTAGGGACCTGGGCTGAAGACCCTCCAATAGACCAGTATGGCTTGAACGGAGGTTCGGTGTGTCTGGCTGTTGCAGAACTACCTGATCAACTCAAACAAATTCAATGGAAGTTCCAAAATTATATAATAGTTGATGATAAAGAGATCTCTCCTAAATACAAGGAGAAGGTAGATTATAACCCAGTGAACCAAACACTGTGCATAAGAATCTGACGGACACAGACAGTTGAATTTACATTGCAAATGCACAGAAAATAGATTGGACAGATTCAACGTCTTCATACAGACTTAAGGTGTTGGGTGAGTTTTGTGATTTTTTAGTGTTTTGGTAGTCTGCTATGTATTTCTGCTTTGCTTGAAAAAGCTAATCTCCTTTAAAATGTCTTCACCAGTCATACATGTAAAATGTATCTTTCTGAACTTTATTGGTTGTTGTAGAAGCTGTTCCCATTCCAGCCATGCAGGTGACATACTCCAACTCAAGTACAGGACTTTGTAACATCACAGTGAATTGTTCAGGCTGGATGTTTTCTGTCTGTAATGGAGGTCAGTGCACACTGTACCAGGATTCTCTGTCATTCTCTGAGGTCAACATCACCGTCTCCAGTGGTAATGGATTCATCCAGTGTATCGTCAACAATCACGTCAGTGCAGAGACCAAATCACAACGCATGGAGGAAATATGTAAGTCTAACTTACTAACTTCCACTTTCTGTGCATACCTCTATCATTATTTAAAAAATCAACAAACTTTTAACATCATTGCAGTTATATTCTTCTCCAGCAAAAATGTGGATAATGCTGCTTTTGTGCCTGTGTGTGTGTGTTTGTGTGTGTGTCATGTAAATGTGTGTGTGTGTGTGTGTGTGTGCGACATCTCAGGTATTGGTGAGAAGAAGGGGATCGCTGCAGCATCACCAGTTGGCACCATTGTGGGCATTGTTACTGGTGGATTATTCTTAGTTGGTGTAGGATGCATCACATCAACCAGAAGACGGCGATCCCCTAAAGAAAAACAGCTACTGAAGGTACCCTGAAGGTATCATTAATCTATGTTTAAACAAGGGTGCGTAAATATAAGTAACATAAAATCCACATCAAAATCTGTCAGTTTAAGCTAGAGATATCTGTTTTTACATGGGCTGCATCTCAATCACCACAGATGCGGAAGCCGCCATAGGCGGATTAAGTGGATTGAGATGCAGCCAATGCTACAGCGGTGTTTGTCAGACCATGAGACATCCCTGAAATCGGTCGTCTCATGAAAACATCTGTAGAGTCTGATCTAATGTGACCCCAATGTGGAAAGGGGCGATTTTTACAACACGATGGTGTTCTCCGTTTTGCTCTACGACCCGTTTGAAGGTAACCGTTACTGGTTTAAAAATGAATGGAAGTATGGAGGTCGACCCCAAAAAAGGAGTTAAATATGTGTCAAAAAAAGCACAAATATTTCTTGAATCTCCTAGATATAGGACAGACACTTCAAAACCTTATGATTTATTTTTAACCTACTTTTTTGCCATTTATGAATGTGTTATTCAATGTGTTTCTATGGGATTTGTGACTAAGGGCCACATTCAATATTTTATCAAAACATTTACAAATAATTGTTTTTGATACCTAAAGGGGTCCTAAAATTCCAAATCAAATAGCTAAATGATCCATGGTATGACCATCTTAAAGCAATTCCCCCACCCCCCAACGTCTTAGACTCTAGAGAATTTAAAAAAAAACATTTTAATTAATGATCATTTGCACGTTATGATTAATCATCTCCTAACAGGCCGTTGTTCCAGAAGTTGACATCCCAGTGAGTACTTTATCAGGAAGACCAGAACCACAGAACACCCCTGGATCTGAGGTGACATCAATCCACGACACTGCAGGGAGACCAGGAGCAGCAGTACCAGCAGTAGCAGGAGGAGAAGAAGTCCATCCAGGAGACAAAGAGTACACTTCACCAGAAGAGAGGACGGAACCACAGAGCCCTTCTGAGGTAGAGACTACATCAGTCTTCTACAGCACCGTATAGAAACCAGCTGCAGCACAGCACCACCCAGTGGGCAAAGGAAATAATCAAAATAAACCAGACACTGTGTATTGCACAATAGGAGATTACCCCTCCATCCTTCTCAGAGATCCCCTGATGTTACCTTGATTAAGACTTAACCCATAGACTCAGGTAACGAACCGCAAACACAGGGGAAATTATGACAATTGATTGTTTATTTAGTTTATGTCTAATTTCATCCATATTTAAAGTGGCAATCTGCAATTTCTACATACTTTTCAATGAATGGTATATAACTATTGATTCATGCAGAAAACAACATATGCTTGTTTAACTCCATTGTTTGTAAACATTATAAATTGTAAAGAAAATTGGTGGCAGGGTGCCCGCGTTGTTATTATTTGAACTGCAGATTTCCTCTTCAACGATAGATTGTTGTGCATACTGTCTTATTTTCTGTTAATGAAAATGAAAACATGCAGATGAATATTTTTACTGTACATGCTTTAAAATAAATGTTATATACAAAACAGCTGAATTGAAAATGGGAAGCCCATCTAATCAATCAATCAAATCGACCAATCAATTAGTAAATACATAAACCAATCATTCAATCAATAAATCAAGTAAGCAAGCAAAAACCAACCGAGTATGTAATAATGTTTGTTTTTTATAAACATACTGTATGTCTAATTATTTAATACGACGGGAAATCATATTTCAAATATAACTATAAAAGGTATCTGTCACATCCAGCAGGTTATGTGGAGGAACTGCAGAGATATGACAGTCAATTATGGCTAAAAGCAAAAGCATTTGTCCTGTGGAGAAAAGCTCAAATATCGGAGTGGCTGCAGTTCTGGATTTGCTGGAAACCCGATTTGCTGTGTCTAAAGATTTCTGTGTATGTGCAGATTTGAATTTATTTAGCTGCTGCCCACTCCACTACCTACGTAGCTGCTCCACTGCCGCTTCCCCTCCTTGATTGGCGATGATCATCTTTGTCTGGTGTAGCCATAGAGATAGATATAGAACTCTAGTGCCCAAAAGCCTATTTTAGCATGGTCAATGCCATTGAGGGCTTTCACCATTTTGAAGAAGTCAACTGGGTAGGACTTCTATGGCTTAAGGAAGGATCACACAATTCCATGATTTATACTCATGAGCAAACATTCCATAACTGCAGGTGGCAGTAAATCACCAACCTTGGTTTATACCTGTTCAAATAACACATTCAGTTTGTTTACCAACTCATAAAAGTAGTAGAAGAAGAAAATTGACTATTTAAAAATGGAGATGACCTCAATGGCCCTGCCCATGCTCTCATAATGGGACAGATACAATAATGCTTTGTCTAACTATATATATGGGTGTTTCCTACAAACTTCAAGTTGTACACAATGGACATGCAGACAGGCAGTCAAAGTAGTACTGTTCTTTTTCAGCAACTCTGGCTCGTGGCTTCGATATGGCAGCAACTACAAAGATTAGCCTACATCATCACACAAAACGCAGATTGTTTTTGCTCCAATGCAATGTGTAGGGACTGCATCCTGCATGTGCAACTGCAATTGCCGTTAAAACAGAATAGAGAAGGTTGTAACCTTCATAATGGCCTTGAATGTTCGTTCAAATGAGGCAGAGACTTAGGCTACATCATCATGGTTCAGTAGATGGTGAGTAAAGAGAGAAACGTGAAGGGAGGTGGAGTGTGAGCAGCAGCTATGTAGAAAAAATGTGTGCTTATAATAACAGAACGCAGTGGCGGCTCCTGAAAAAATTCTCAGGGAGGGCAATTTTTCTGATGATTTAGGTGACCTACACACATTTAAAAAAAGATATGTCCAGCAACAACATGAAGACAGGGGCAGCATATAAGTCAATGCCAGAAGCATTTATTGACTGATCTCAAAAGTGTTGGCTTACAAAAGCAAAATAAGTTATCACAGTAAAAATAATCAAGGGTGTTCTTTCACATTCCTCAACACTGCATAAACAATATGCATTTCCATAAACAAATGAAATATCAGCTGAAAATACAGCATCTTGGTATTTGTTCAGATTGCAGGATCAACAAGAGCTTTTACCACATTTTTTGCCTCATGGTTGAATTGGAAATATGTGCACCTGAGCATAATTCACAACAAGCAAGCAGGAGCTTTTGATAGAGGCTACTGAAAACATTGATGCAAGTTATTGGTAATAAGAAATTTTTATAGACTTCCATATTCTGCCCTCTTGTATAGATTTGTGAAAATGAACAGTGATAGACATTTTGCCTGAAAACAGAATTTGAAAATAATTTATAGAAAAGGTAAACACAGCTATCTGTATGGCTTTGTAAAAATGAACAACCATATTCTGGCCAATTGTATAGATTTGTAAAAATGAACATGAACAGATTATTATTATTTTTTTTACTTTAAAAAAAATGAAAAATAACTATTTTAAACAACATCAACTGTGAACTGATTTGGGCGTGTGTGTGTTAAAGAGACAGACAGGGGGGGACAAAGAGAGAGAGAGGCTACATTACTTGTACTGAAACTGTTCTCTTCTCTCTTTCAATGCAGCAAAGCGGTCAATGACTTTCTCATTGAAATCAGGCATGCTGAGGACTAGTTCACTCTCCATGGCAAAAAGACCGTTCAGTCTCTCCAAAAGCACACTGGCGATTGAGACTGAGGTTGATTCCGAGATGGGAAGGAACTCAAAAAAGCGCTCCTGCACTTTGTGGTTGCTATCTATGTACCTCAGCACAAGCACCAGCTGTATCTGTGTAGAAACGTCCGTGGTCGCGTCAGCTTGGATAGCTACGAAGTTCGCCGACTTCACCTCCTCCACAATATGTTCCCTCATGACCGGTAGCATACACTCCAGTTACAGTAGCTCGTTTTGAATGGTCTTTGATGTGAACTTCTTTCAAAGAGACAATCGAGTTGCACTGAAGGCTAGCCATCTTGATAGTAGTACGTGAATTGATTGACGCTGCTACCCGCTCTTTTCTTAGTTACGTTCATGGTTATGTTACGATGACGAAAGCGCGTAAGTGCAAGCCCTCAGAAACCCATAGAGATTGTATTGAAAGCTCTGATATTTGAAAAAAATAGATTTTACATGACAGGCTATGAGAGACTTCTGGGCGATTTTCAACCTGACTGAAATCGCCCCAAAGGGGGCGGGGCCATTTGAAGCACGACTTTAGCCTGATTGGACATTTAGTGGTAGATCAGACGTCTAGATTAGAACACTGATAACTACTGTTGCTGTGATATAATTGATTAGAAAAAAAAACCTTCCTTTTCCCGTTTGGCAGTGCGTCGCCCATATCGCCCTAATGAACACACCGCCCCTGACAGAACGTGATCCGGATCCGTAGCTTTTAGAAAGAGGTTTCCAGAGTGGTCACCTTCAAATATAGTGAAATATAGCTAGTACTCTGCGTTAACATCCAAATCATACATTATGGGTTGGTTGATCTGTTATTTTCTGTTTTCTTCTTCAAAGGAAAAATGTATTGGAGATGTATGTTAACAATACTAAAAGCACTTTAACTTGATGGAAAATGGTACTTTACACAAAGGAGAGTAATGGGACTAACTTCATGATTTCACACGCTGTGTGTCTGCGTGTTTGTGTGTGTGCGCGCGTGCCTGTGTGTATGCATGGGTTTGTGTGTGCCTTTGTGTCTATGCATGAGTGTGTGCGTGTGTGAGTGCGCTATGCATGTTTATGTTTCAGTCAATGTGAGTGTGAGTCTGCATGTACAGTGGGGAAAAAAAGTATTTAGTCAGCCACCAATTGTGCAAGTTCTCCCACTTAAAAAGATGAGAGAGGCCTGTAATTTTCATCATAGGTACACGTCAACTATGACAGACAAAATGAGGAAAAAAATTCCAGAAAATCACATTGTATGATTTTTAATGAATTTATTTGCAAATTATGGTGGAAAATAAGTATTTGGTCAATAACAAAAGTTTCTCAATACTTTGTTATATACCCTTTGTTGGCAATGACACAGGTCAAACGTTTTCTGTAAGTCTTCACAAGGTTTTCACACACTGTTGCTGGTATTTTGGCCCATTCCTCCATGCAGATCTCCTCTAGAGCAGTGATGTTTTGGGGCTGTCGCTGGGCAACACGGACTTTCAACTCCCCTCCAAAGATTTTCTATGGGGTTGAGATCTGGAGACTGGCTAGGCCATTCCAGGACCTTGAAATGCTTCTTACGAAGCCACTCCTTCGGTTGCCCGGGCGGTGTGTTTGGGATCATTGTCATACTGAAAGACCCAGCCACGTTTCATCTTCAATGCCCTTGCTGATGGAAGGAGGTTTTCACTCAAAATCTCACCATACATGGCCCCATTAATTCTTTCCTTTACACGAATCAGTCGTCCTGGTCCCTTTGCAGAAAAACAGCCCCAAAGCATGATGTTTCCACCCCCATGCTTCACAGTAGGTATGGTGTTCTTTGGATGCAACTCAGCATTCTTTGTCCTCCAAACACGACGAGTTGAGTTTTTACCAAAAAAGTTCTATTTTGGTTTCATCTGACCATATGACATTCTCCCAATCCTCTTCTGGATCATCCAAATGCACTCTAGCACGGGCCTGGACATGTACTGGCTTAAGCAGGGGGACACGTCTGGCACTGCAGGATTTAAGTCCCTGGCGGCGTAGTGTGTTACTGATGGTAGGCTTTGTTACTTTGGTCCCAGCTCTCTGCAGGTCATTCACTAGGTCCCCCCGTGTGGTTCTGGGATTTTTGCTCACCGTTCTTGTGATCATTTTGACCCCACGGGGTGAGATCTTGCGTGGAGCCCCAGATCGAGGGAGATTATCAGTGGTCTTGTATGCCTTCCATTTCCTAATAATTGCTCCCACAGTTGATTTCTTCAAACCAAGCTGCTTACCTATTGCAGATTCAGTCTTCCCAGCCTGGTGCAGGTCTACAATTTTGTTTCTGGTGTCCTTTGACAGCTCTTTGGTCTTGGCCATAGTGGAGTTTGGAGTGTGACTGTTTGAGCTTGTGGGCAGGTGTCTTTTATACTGATAACAAGTTCAAACAGGTGCCATTAATACAGGTAATGAGTGGAGGACAGAGGAGCCTCTTAAAGAAGAAGTTACAGGTCTGTGAGAGCCAGAAATCTTGCTTGTTTGTAGGTGACCAAATACTTATTTTCCACCATAATTTGCAAATAAATTCATTAAAAATCCTACAATGTGATTTTCTGGAATTTTTTTCCTCAATTTGTCTGTCATAGTTGACGTGTACCTATGATGAAAATTACAGGCCTCTCTCATCTTTTTAAGTGGGAGAACTTGCACAATTGGTGGCTGACTAAATACTTTTTTTCCCCACTGTATGTGTGTTTTAACATATGCATGTTCATATGTATACTGGGAAAGAAAATGTACGCAACATGCAACAATTTCTACGATTTTACTAACTTACAGTTCATATGAGGAAATAATTTAATTGAAATAAACTCATTAGGCCCTAATCTATGAATTTCACATGATTGGGAATACAGATACGCATCTGTTGGTCACAGATAACTTTTTTTTAAAGGCAGGGGCGTGGATCAGAAAACCAGTCAGTATCTGGTGTGACCACCATTTGCCTCATGCAGCGCAACATCTCCTATGCATAGAGTTGATCAGGTTGTTGATTGTTGCCTGTGGAATGTTGTCCCACTCCTCTTCAATGGCTGTGCGAAGTTGCTGGATATTGGCGGGAACTGGAACACGCTGTTGTACACACGTCGACCATAGCATCCCAAACATGCTCAGTGGGTGACAAGTATTTTTAGGTTCCAGGAAATTTGTACACATCCTTGCGACATGGGGCCGTGCATTATCATGCTGAAACATGAGGTGATGACAGCGGATGAATGGCACGATAATGGGACTCAGGATCTCGTCTGCGCAACCCGATCAAACATCTCTGGAGAGACCTGAAAATAACTGTGCAGCGACGCTCCCCATCCAAACTGACAGCGCCAAATACAGGTGTGCCTAGCTTGTAGCGTCATACCCTAGAAGACATGAGGCTGTAATCACTGACAAAGGTGCTTCAACAAAGTCTTAGGTAAAGGGTCTGAATACTTATGTAAATGTTTTATTTATAATTTTTTGCAAAAATGTCTAAAACCCTGTTTTTGCTTTGTGATTATGGGGTTTTCTGTGTAGATTGATTAGGAAAAAAGATTTAATCAATTTTAGAACAAACCTTTAATGTATAACAATTTTGAAAAAGTCAAGGGGTCTGAATACTTTCCGAATGCAATATATTACAGCTTTGCACCCCCCCAACTTCTTGGACTCTAAAGAATTAAAAGTAATATGAGGATTGCATTGTGAAAAGCAATTACTTTATATGAATATGTATTGCAATGTGAAACATGTATTTCTAGCTGAAACACTGATTTAAGTTTGGTGAAAAAGTGACTGGATGATTGCGTGTGTTGTACTTAGTGAAAATGTCCTTAGAGTTTTGAACCAACTGCCTTTTTTATGATCTGTTAGTTTTTTTTTATTAAGTGTTGTGAAAACTTACCACATACTTGTGAAAAGCGCACACACAAACTCACACACTTGTTTTTCTATCTTTGTGGGGAACTAAAATTGATTTCCATAAAAAATCCAATTTTCCCAAACCCCTAATCCTAAACCAAACCTTAACCCTAACCTTAGCCCTTACCTTAACAACCTAAACGTAACCCTTAACCCTAAACCTATCCCCTAACCCTAATTCTATCCCAAATTGCAACCCTAAACATAACCCCTAAGCTAAAAAATTAAATAAAAATCAAATGTTATTGGTCACATACACATATTTAGCAGATGTTATTGTGGGTGTTGCGAAATACTTATGTTCCTAGCTCCAACAGTGCAGTAATATCTAACAATACAAAACAATACACGCAAATCTAAAAAGTAAAATAATGTAATTAAGAAATATAGAAATATTAGAACGAGCAATGTCAGAGTAAATATATACATAAATAAATATATATGTACAGTGCCAGTCAAATGTTTGGACACACCTACTCATTCAAGGGTTTTTCTGAATTTGTACTATTTTCTACATTGTATAATAATAGTGAAGACATGAAAACTATGAAATAACACATTTGGAATCATGTAGTAACCAAAAAAGTGTTAAACAAATCAAAATATATTTGAGATTTGAGATTCTTTAAATAGCCACCCTTTGCCTTGATAACAGCTTTGCACACTCTTGGCATTCTGTCAACCAGCTTAATCTGGAATGCTTTTCCAACAGTCTTGAAGGAGTTCCCACATATGCTGAGCACTTGTTGACTGCTTTTCCTTCACTCTGCCGTCCGACTCATCCCAAACCATCTCAATTGGGTTTAGGTCGGGGGATTGTGGAGGCCAGGTCATCTGATGTAGCACTCCATCACTCTCCTTCTTGGTCAAATAGCCCTCACACAGCCTGGAGGTGTGTTGAGTCATTGTCCTATTGAAAAACAAATCATAGTCCCACTAAGCCCAAACCAGATGGGATGGCTTATCTCTGCAGAATGCTGTGGTAGCCATGCTGGTTAAGTGTGCATTGAATTCTAAATAAATCACAGACAGTGTCACCAGCAAAGCACCCCCACACCATAACACCTCCTCCTCCATGCTTTACGGTGGGAAATACACATGCAGAGATCCTCCGTTCACCCACACCGCGTCTCACAAAGACACGGCGGTTTGAACCAAAAATCTCCAATTTGGACTCCAGACCAAAGGACAAATGTCCACCGGTCTAATGTCCATTGCTCATGTTTCTTAGCCCAAGCGGGTCTCTTCTTCTTATTGGTGTCCTTTAGTAGTGGTTTCTTTGCAGCAATTCGACCATGAAAGATTCACAAAGTCCCCTCTGTACAGTTGATGTTGAGATGTGTCTGTGACTTGAACTCTGTGAAGCATTTATTTGGGATGCAATTTCTGAGGCTGATAACTAATGAACTTATCCTCTGCTGCAGAGATAACTCTGGGTCTTCCATTCCTGTGGTGGTCCTCATGAGGGCAAGTTTCATCATAGCTCTTGATGGTTTTTGCGACTGCACTTGAAGAAACGTTCAAAGTTCTTGACATTTTCCATATCGACTGACCTTCATGTCATAAAGTAATGATGGACTTGGTCTTTTACCAAATAGGGCTATCTTTTGTGGTCCTCTGTAGCTCAGCTGGTAGAGCACGGGCGCTTGTAACGCCAAGGTAGTGGGTTCGATCCCGGGACCACCCATACACAAAAAATGTATGCACGCATGACTGTAAGTCGCTTTGGATAAAAGCGTCTGCTAAATGGCATATTATATTTATTATTTATCTTTTGTATACCCCCCTTACCTTGTCACAACACAACTGATTGGCTCAAACACTTTAAGAAGGAAATAAATTCCACAAATTAACTTTTAACAAGGCATACCTGTAAATTGAAATGGTGAAAAGGTGACTACCTCATGAACCTGGTTGAGAGAATGCCAAGAGTGTGCAAAGCTGTCATCAAGGCAATGGGTGGCTACTTTGAAGAATCTGCTATATAAAATCTATTTGGATTTGTTTAACACTTTTTTGGTTACTACATGATTCCATATGTGTTATTTCATAGTTTTGATGTCTTCACTATTATTCTACATTGTAGAAAATAGTCAAAATGGTCCTGATTCTGTCCTGATCTTGTCCTGATCTTGTCCTGATGTTGCCAGTTTACATTTATAAGATCTGATCAAAATCAGTTCACAATTCATCTTTTAATCATCTACACCTGTCTAAACATGTGGATACAATCAGAATGAGGACAAGATCAGGACAAAGGACGCATTTTAGAACCAGGTATAAACGGGGCGAGTGTTAGAATGTGAAAGCAATTTATTTTTAATGAGCTAAATCTGTATTTTTCACCAGTTCCTCTTTGAGGTAATCCGACCATAACACTTGTCTGATGATTGTTGAACACATGAGATGTACAGTATTAATAAACAATCTCATTACAGACCTCACTATTGACATTGAGTTGTTTAAATGACCTCTTCCTTTAAATCTACATTAACAACAAAATCAATTACAGTATGAAAGACTTGATCTTTTGCTGGCTGGCCATAATCTATTTCTCAAACTAGATCAGCTTTAAATGTCTGTCAAGAGATTAGTCTAGTCTAATTCTGACTTTGTGATGAGAATGAGATATTGGTAATTTCTAACACAATTTATAAACGCTGAAATTAGAGACAATGTCTAAACATTGTTAAGAGCTACAAATAGTTAACGAGTAGTTTAGATGCGTCGTTAAATCTATGGTTAGGTTGAGGGTGTGTAGCTCTCTTTTAAGGTGTGAGAGGGAATGTGACAAGAAACTGAAAACCTCTTCCTGTTGACTGAGTTCTGTGCTGAGAAGAGCTGTTTCAAGTTCTCAGGTGTAACGATGTTCTGTATCTGAATCACTGTATTTCCATGGCAAGAAATAATCTACTTTTTCAGGCCTACAGTTCATGTAATAACATGGAACTGAATCATTTCCTGGCTGATATTGATTTATAGATGCTTAATTTAAAATACTATCTTTCTAATAACAATAAAAACATCACTGCATGTTTACTTCATGGAAGTGGGGGCTTTGACAGAGATGTGGGGGGTTTTGTTAGAATTGAAATACCCCTTAATGTTTCCATTTCCTTCAGTGCAGTTTTGTATGGACTTCTTTTGATAGAGGTGGACCAAACAGAGCTGTTGTAAATCTTCACACTTATTCAAACAGACTCTTATTGTTCCGTCGGCAGCTTTTCTAGCATGAGACCCACAGAGCAATTCAGCCTGACCTCTTCCATCCGTTGTGTGCAGGAGGCCAACAATGGACTGAACCGTAGCGCAAAGTCATCAAGGGCATTACCATCTCCTGGCCGGATGGATGGCAGGTCCTTGATGGCTTTTAGTTCCCTCATGGCCAGCTGCCGGGGTTGCCCATACCTCTGATCCAGAGCCTGTAGTGCCTACCTAAAGGGGGAAAAAGAGCAAGGACAGGGCTAGGTGCTTCGCCCTGTCCACCTTCAGGTGGTCAAGCAGGATGTGGTACTTGTATTGCTCAGTTTCTACATTGTCTTAATTTGTATGCTAGTTGTCGTGGAAATTCTAATCAATAATGAGTAGAGACAAGGTCAATCACCAAACAGGATATTTCTTTATTCAAAACGTATTGATAACATCAATTAATTATTGCAATAATGAAGCTGGTGACGAACCACCCTTAGATGATTCGTTGAGAGCCCAATTATTCTGAGGAATCATGGGTCTTATATAGCTGACAGAAAAATGCTTAGTCATGGCTGGTTCCACCCTCCCATACAAATCGGGGGGCATCATAAGCCAGTTTGGGTTCATATTATGGCTATCTGCACCTGGTGTTATTTTAACTCCCACCTGGCTTAGTCTCCCAGATGCAAGGAGGATTTTGAGACAATGAGGGATTGTTCTACTCCTAAACTATCTCTAGTACAACCCATTCTTGACCATATGCCCAGATTAGCTGCAGGGAGCTAGAGTGGAAACCATCCCTTTACAAAAACACAGCATTAGTAGAATAGAAATGTCTTAGTCTTTGTTAAGTATATAAATGTTTAAGTATTAATATCAAACAAATCAGGTAAATACATAATTTATTTCTCACATAGTGACATTATAATCGGTGGTTAGCTGTAATTAACATAGAAAGCTGTTCTTGCTCTTGTCCATCTCATCATATTGTAGTGTCACTTGTCAGTGAACTGTTGTCTAGAGCAGCGTTTCCCAAAGTCGGTCCTGGGGCCCCCTGGGTTCACGTTTTGGTTTTTGCCCTAGCACTACACAGCTGATTCAAAAAAACAAACTCATCATCAAGCTTTGATTATTCGAATCCGCTTTGTAGTGCTAGGGGAAAAACCAAAATGTGCACCCAGGGGGGCCCCAGGACTGAGTTTGGGATACCCTGGTCTAGAGAGCATGCGAGAAAACAGATTGGGCAAAAGCAATAGTGGTTTTTATGGAAAAAACACATGAATTTCACATGTGAACACGTGACTGCATGTGATCTCATGTGATTTAATGTGAAGCAACATGTAACAATATGTGAAGCAACATGTGATAACATGAAACTACACGTGACAACATTTGAGTACATGTGAAAACCCGATCTCATGTGAAATAAATGTGACAACATGGGGAGGCAAAAATTCAACATGTGATACCATGAATATGATGCTGTATTTTTACAGCTAAATGAAGGTGATAATGTGAATGGACAGTTTGATGCTGTACACTGATTACTTGGGACTAAACCTCACTTGGGATTTGAACTCACAACATCTTGGTTACTATCTACCTGAAGTTCCTGCTGTGCCACCAGGTCTGTACACATAATGGAGATCATCTATATATTTTTTGCCAATAATGCACTTCTGCACTTTACCTAAAGTTGTAGTAAAATAAATATATACCCAGAATCAAGTAAAATATTGTCCAATTATCACCAACAATGTAACATTAACGTAAAACGTGCAGTGCTCAAGGACACTTACATTTACGTCATTTAGCAGACGCCCAGAACTGTGAGGGGTGAGCCGTCCTCAGGAAAGGAACTAATCAAGGTGTCAATGTCACGCCCTGGCTCTGGGGACTCTTAAATGTTGAACCAGGGTGTGGATTTTTCTATGTTTAGTTTTCTATGTTTTTTGTTCTAGATCGTTTAGATCTATGTTGGCCAGGGTGGTTCCCAATCAGAGGCAGCTGTAGCTCGTTGTCTCTGATTGGGGCCCATACTTAGGCAGCCTGTTGACACCAGTTAGTTTGTGGGATCTTGATCCGTAAAGGTTTTGTGTGTGTAACCTCAGGACTTCACGTATCGTTTCGTTTTGTTGTTTTGTTCGTGTGTTGTGCACTAAATAAAGATGTACGCTTATCACGCTGCGCCTTGGTTCCACGAGTCATCAGTCAATGTGTGTGACAGTCAAGCTCATTGATGAACTCTCCAAGGGAACCTGGAGGGCGATAAATGACAAGGATGTTAAGCTTGAATGGGCTAATGACTGTGACAGCATGGAATTCAAATGAGGAGATATGTCCACTTGGGAGAGATGAGGATTCCTGTGCCACCACCCCGCTGACCAGATGCTCTCGGGGTATGCGAGAACACATGGTCAGACGAGGAGAGAGCAGTAGGAGTAGCAGTCTTTTCAGTGGTAATCCATGTTTCCGTCAGCGCCAAGAAGTCGATGGACTGGAGGGTAGCATAGGCTGAGATTAACTCTGCCTTGTTGGCAGCAGAATGGCAGTTCCCGAGGCTGCCTGAGACCTGGAACTCCACGTGGGTGGTGCGTGCAGGGACCACCAGGTTAGAGAGGCAGCAGCCACGCGGTGTGAGGCGTTTGTATAGCCTGTGCCGAGAGGAGAGAACAGGGATAGACAGAGGCATAGTTGACAGGCTACAGAAAATGGCTACAATAATGCAAAGGAGATCGGAATGAAATTAACTAAACATCTGGGAAAGGAGAGAGCGGGGCCTCCCTCACCTGCGTTTCACTGAAACACCGAAATATAACTTCCACATCAGAAACTATAATTGTTGTAAACTACAGCGGTTCAATGTTTTCTAGGAATAGACTAACTTAGTTTATTCAGCTAGCTAACTTGGTACAGTATTCTTCCTAGAAAATCGTCCAGGGCACCTAGTCATATGATGCCACAGCCAACTAGCATGCCGGACTCCAACAACACGGTTTAGCACCAATACTCGGCCAAAAGAAACCACCAGTGTGTCAACACGCCAAGCAGATCGTTCGTGTCCGTGTCTAACGTTGTGGGTTAGTCCCGACAGCTTGAGCGAGTCCGTCGTCAACTTATTCAGCCAGTTAGTTAGCTAGAATAGTTAGCATACTAGCTATCCATGTCACGCCCTGGCTCTGGGGACACTGTTATGTTGAGCCAGAGTGTGTAGATTCTATCTAGTATTGTGTTTCTATGTTGCCCAGAATGGTTCCTAATCAGAGGCAACGAGTGTCAGGTGTTGCTGGTTGTCTCTGATTGGGAGCCATATTTAGACAGGCTGTGTTCCCACAGGTGTTGTGGGATCTTGTTCCGTGTTCTAGTTTTTTTGTGTTAGACCGTGAACTGTCACGTTATCGTTTTGTTGTTTTGGTCGTGTATCACTAAATAAAGAGTATGTTCGTCTTCAATGCTGCGCCTTGGTCCTCCTCTGTTCCTGACGATCGTGACAAGCCATTGCTTTCAGACAAAGAAGAGACCCCTCCTCCCATGGCACGAACACACAGAGAGAGCCAAGCTAACGTTAACTAGTCACCCATGTCCCGAATTCCCTTGAACGACTCTAGCTACCAGTATGTAAAAACAAAACACAAATGTAGGTTATAACTTACCCCTAGCAGATACTGTTAGCTAGCCAAGTGCAAAAATAGCCACTGAATTGACTCAGCCAGTTCGCGTCTGTTCTCTAGGTCGTTCCAGCTATTGTTTACTAGTAGGTATCCAGGTAGCAACAAGCTAGCTAAATTTCAAGCACAGTAGCCACTTACTACCTAACGTTAATGCTTCAGACAATGAGGTTAGAAAAACAGCTGAATGGTAGGCATTATTGTATGTAATTATTGTAGGCAGCTAGCTGGCGTAATTACAGGCACTCTCAGGCGTGAAACAGCTATCCACAGTTGCTAATAGTTACCAGTAGCTACCCGCTAGCCAGTCCAGGTAGTGGGTTAGCTAGCTAGCTAGCTTTGTGCTTCACCGGGCTCAGTCGAATACAATACTAACCTACAATAATTACATACAACAACCCACGATAACTACCTACAATACCTAACTACAATCTAAATACATAGTTTAAGCTTTACTCGACAAAGCCCAAACATATGTATATAAGCCAAACTTACCTCCCGCCTGAGAGAGACACAACCTCACCCGACGAAGCACGATCAGATTACCATCTCTGCATTTAGCAACATAATGCCATCTGCACTTGAATTTTAGTTATCAGTTAATCAGACTATTCTCTCATTATTTATTAAATTGACTGGATTCAGCAATTTGAGGTTTTTTTGTATAATTGTCTGATGTTGGTGAGGCATGTTTTAATGTTACTCCTGAATAACTATGATAAATATAATAGGTTTTATTGAGTGTATTTTAAACAAATCTGAGATTTACATTGAAGTCCAAAGTGTGGGAATACAGGTGTAATCAGTTATTGACACAGACATGGTGGAGTAGCAGGAAAATCAGAATGCTGTGAACCAAGAGGTTGGTTCAAAATCCCAGGTGAGGACATGTTGAATTTTTATTTATTCATATGCACAGGGTCACAGATTGTCACGGATTCTGCCGAGGCTGCCCCTCCTCCTTGCTCGGGCAGGCTTCGGCGTTCGTCGTCACCGGAATACTAACTGCTGCCGATCTATGTTCTATGTTTCTATGTTGCACCTGTTGTCTGATTGTCACACACCTGTTGCCCATTATTGTATCATGCCTTCCCTATTTAACCCAGTGGCTCACAATGTGTTTTGTGCGTGGTTGTTTTTCATTTCGTGTGTCGTTGGTGAGCGGGTTAGTTCCTTCCTGTGTGGAGGTATTTCTGTGTTGTTTTCTTTACTCATTTTCAGTAAAGTACGTTTCTTCGAGTGCTGTGTCCTGCGCCTGACTTCGATCCACCCCATTACACTGACATTCGTTACACAGATATAATTGCATTCTAGAGTGAAATACTTAAGTTCCGAGCACCAGCAGTGCAGGTGTGACTGAAGAAATAATAAAACAAAAAATATTATATTTTCATATTTACAACTGTGACAATTATACATTTAAATGTTAATTAGATTGTGGGCAGGGTAACTGTACATTGACGGGGGGGAGAAAAATGTAATGTCCCGTAAAATGTCCAAGTTGCTGTACAAGACTGTGATGCAGCTCGACAGTATGCTCTCGATGGTGCTCCTGTAGAATACTGTGAGGGCCCTTGGGGACAGGCCACATTTCTTCAGCCTGCTGAGGTTAAAGAGTCGCTGTCGTGCCTTCTTCACCACGGTGTCCGTGAGGTTTGACCATTTCAGCTCCTCTGAGACATGTACGCCAAAGAAATTGACGTTTTTTGCCATTTCCACGACGGCCACGTTGATGTGGATGGGGTCGTGCCCAGCCTGGTTCCTCCTGAAGTCCACAATCAGCTCCTTTGTTTTGCTGACGTTGAGGGAGAGGTTGTTCACCTTGCACCACACCGTCAGAGTGCTCCATGTAGGCCATCTCATCGTTGTGGGTAATCAATCCTACTACTTCCATGTCGGTAGGCGATTGCGTCGTCCGTGGATCTGTCGGGCGGTAGGCGAATTGGAGAGGGTCGAGTGTGTTGGGAAGGGAGGAGGTGATGCAGTCTTTGACTAGCCTCTCGAATCACTTCATAATGACGGAAGTGAGTGCTACGGGTTGGTAGTCATTCAGTTCAGTTACTTTCCCTTTCTTGGTCAAGGGGATGATAGTGGACATCATGAATAATAATGACAGTATAAATAAACGAACACAATGTAATAATGTAATGTATAATGTATAATAATGTATGTCAAAGTGTGTCAAAAATGAAAGTTCAAAACATTGCGACTGTGTGACTCATTTTTGTTCGCAGGGCATCGCCTGTGAAATGTAATGTAAAAAGCATCCACATGTGAAACTTCATATGAAATGTAATTACATGTGAAGTGTTCAAAAACCACATGGTTTCACATGTGAAATTATATTTTACATGTGCAAAACAAGTGGACATTTCACATATGAAATCATGTGATTTCCCACATGTGAAATTATGTTTTTTTCCATAATGATAAGCTGAGGCAATTAAAAGTTGTACTGTTCAAGAATGAATGGCTATTATTCATTTAAAAGTGCAAAAATCGATGTCGAAATCACAGATTGAACCTTTAAAAAAAGTGCTGGACAGATGTGGTAATCAGTAACATGAATATGGCATGTTGTTATTTAATATTGGTGCAATGTGACTTTCTTTGTTGTAGTGTTGAATACACTCAGCAACTCTGGACACTGAAGATGATGATGGTAGATATTTGTTCACTTCATCAAGCCTCCATCTCTTAATGCTTCATTCTATTTCTTTATTTGTGATTTTTAATGCTGCTTTTGGCTGGACATATTTTGTGTTTTTTGTGTAAAAAAATAACATGTGTAAGGCAATTGTTTCATTCTGGTTTGATTTTGAGCAGGAGTGGCAAAGGCTGTTCTGACCATACACCCCAACAGCTCCCAGTTACAGTAGCTACTCATGTATCCAGTTTAGGTAATATGTCTAATCTGTGATATGTTTTCACAGCTCTGCCCAAAGCTACACTGACTGTAAAGCCAAACCCTGCATACCATGGAGAGACAGTTACTCTGACGTGTTCAGTAGGGTCTGACAGTAGATGGAGCTATCAGTGGTACAAAGACAGGAATGATAATGTAGTATCCCAGTCTGGTTACAGTAACATTGGAGTCTCTCACACCATCAGTAGAGCTGGTGTGTCTGACCAGGGTCAGTACTGGTGTGAAGGTAACACAGTGTCTAGACCCACATCTTCACTACCAAGTGATCCTGTCACTCTCACTGTTAAAGGTACATTACTTTGTTCTGTTCTCTCTCTTGTCATACAGATAGATAGACACTGTTGTAGTTGAGTCAAGTTGTTGTTGTTGTTGTTGTTGTCTTACCACTCAAACCTATTGAAATACCAACTGATTATCAGCCGACGGCTACACTGAGTTTAGACCAAGTGAACGTATTCACAGGAGACAGAGTGACACTGACCTGTACAGTAGAGTCTTATGCATGGGAGTTTTACTGGTACAGACACAGACCAGACTCTACACCAGTAACCTCAACCTCTGGATACTCCTACCCACTCAGCAGGGTCAGTGTCTCTGATGGAGGACAGTACTGGTGCAGAGCTGGGAGAGGAGACCCAGTCTACTACACCCTGTACAGTGACCCAGTCCAGATAAACATTACTGGTGAGTCTAAAACAGTTTTATGATAAATGGCTGCTATTTTATATGGACATAAAGTAATCTAGGGTAAAATATTTTGTCTGCTTACTGTATCATAACACTTGTAGCTAACTTGAAGTTATAGTCATGAGTAGAAAATAAATAAATACATTCATAACTGTTTATTCAGTTAGTTGTCTGTGTTGTGTCTGTGCAGAGAGACCTATTGCTGTTCTGACCCTCCAAACCAACTGGACCCAGATATTCATTAGAGAGACTGTCATTATGAGATGTGACATACAGGGAGGAGGAGACACTGAATGGCAGTATGAGTGGTATACGAATGGTTATTCAGTCTACTCTATTACAAAGTCTGAGTACAGAATCAGTCCTGTCTACATGTCTATCAGTGGTTCATATACCTGTAAGGGTGTAAAGGGAAGGACGTTCTCCAAGACCAGTGATGCTGTACAACTGACTGTGTCTGGTAAGTCTAACTAATCATGTAAACATCTCTATGGTTAACTAGAATACTTTCTAAGATTTAAAGTTTGAAACCTGTCCTCTTTCTAACAGCAGATAAACCCCCAAGCTGCTCTGAGTATCTCTTCTCAGTGGCTGAACCCTGGAGACTCAGTGATTCTGAGCTGTGGGGTGAAAGAGTCTACAGGCTGGAGGTTCTCCTGGTACAGGACTGTTCCCTACAGAGCTGGGTTACCCTCCCTATCAGACCAATCTTATTCTCTACAGCCCCTATCTGACAATGGGACTACTGAAGACTCCTACACTCTGATCCCTGCTGGTCCTACTCCCACAGGAGGATATGTGTGTAGAGCTGGGAGAGGAGACCCAGTCTATGACACACTCTACAGTGAACCTCAGTTTCTCTGGTCAGGAGGTAACTAACTGCATTGAAACTGTATAGAATCATATTTAAGTTACCCTCATGTGTGTATATAACTATAGGTTTGACTCTGTCTCTCTTTGTTTCAGATCTGCAGCCTTCAGTGTCTCTCAGAATAAGTCCCAACGCAACTCAACACTTTACATCAAAGTCTCTCTCACTGAGCTGTGAGGAGAAGGGGAACTGTACTGGATGGAGACTGATGAGCTACAGAGAGAGTGGAGTGAAGTCAGGGTGTGTCTCTAACTGGGGATCAGTAACAGAATCCACCTGCACCATCACATCATTGAAAACATGGTACAGTGGAGTGTTCTGGTGTGAGTCTGGATCAGGAGAGTACAGTAATGCTGTCAACATCACAGTAAATGGTACATCTATTGTACAACCCTCACTAACATTTCTACATATATATGATAGGATGTTCAATTCTCTAACTGAATGATTGCATCTCATAAATACAAGCTCATTTATGTTGATGTATTGTAAGGGATGACTCCAGATTTACAGTATTATTTCTATATTATGTTACACAGATGGTGATGTGATCCTGGAGAGCCCTGCTCATCCCGTGACTGAAGGAGACTCTCTGACTCTGAGCTGTAAATACCGGACAATCAGCTCAAACTTCAAATCAGATTTCTACAAAAATGGAGTACTCATCAAGAATGAGACCACAGGAGAGATGACCATCCGTACAGTATCCAAGTCAGATGAAGGATTCTATAAGTGTAAATCAGGTCAAGGAGGAATCACCAGAGAGCTGGGTGACAGTGAGAGGTGAGAAACCATTTATGATCACAAGTTAGTTACCGTTTTATTATCTGTGTGAAACACATGTGATTTAAGTGTTGATGTTAATATAGTTTTAGATTTGCACTCCCCTAGAAAATATGATCTCTCAAATAAATTGTCAAAAGATGGGCCAGCATACTTTCTTTTCATGCTCTATACTCTAAACCTATATAACCTCTATCAGAGTCTGTGCTGTTCTCTCTCCAGTCTCTCCAGTCGTAGCTCCTGGATCCTCTACATCAGTCCTAGTAGGAGTGGTTGTGGGTCTGGTTGTTGCTGGTGTTCTACTGGTCATTCTCCTGGTCCTGCTGTGGAGATATCAAAACAGCAAAGGTGATACTTTTATTATTTCTCATTTAATGGAAAATGTATTATTACGTATCATGTATTATTCCGAAATAGGTGACGAATGTTCAGTACATAACACATTGTGTTTGTCATTACAGGTTCCTGTTTCAACAGAATATTCTGGTGAGTACACCTGTCTCTCGACTATATTGATATGTACAGTATAACATCTTCTCTGTGCTTCCTATGCTGAGTATCTCTCTCCCTGTAGGCCCCCTCAGCCCCAGAGCACCAACCAGGACCCCCAACAGGACCAAGGATCTACCCAGGGCCAGGCTCCTGATACTGGGTATACACATCAGCAGCATGGTCAGTCTTTTAGCCCAGACCTCTACCACTCTCCTGTCTCTGTAACCTCATACACTGGCTCATCAACATCCACTTTGTATAACATCAGGCTACCGTACAATGTGTCCCTAGTCAAGTTAAGGGATAATCAACCTAACTAACCTGCCTCTCTCTTCTATGACCAACTGGTGGCACTAACATCTACGATACGATCAATCCCTCAGACAACAATGGTAATGGTAGTGTAATGTAATGTTTTCAGTATGAATGTGTAGTAGCCTGCTTCTCTTCATTTAATATGACATGTAGAGTTTGACTAAGTGGAGGAGTTTGGTATTATGTCTCAGATGCTGCTGGTGCTTCTGCTGCTGGACCAAGTCATGTGACTTACGCCCAGATTCAACTGAACAAGTTGGACAAGAAAGGTGACTCTCAACTGTGACATATATTGAGAAAAAAATTGTAGCAATGTATCTAAGATGAGTTACAATGTGTACATATATATACACTACCGTTCAAAAGTTTGGGGTCACTTAGAAAATCCTGTCTACTCTGAGGTGAAGACAGGGAAAGCACCAGGTAAGAACCATTCTACAGGTTGGCAGTCATTAAAACCTATTTCGTAATTTCTGATTTTGGGACTAAGAGGTAGAATATGTATTAAGCTAAATCCTTCATTTGTTGACTGGAAATGTCCATTGTCAGCAGCAGCTGGTCCTGCTGATGTGACCTATGCTGAGATTGACCTCCAAAAGAAGGTCAAAGCCAAGAAGAAGAGAGGTAAGACTAGGCAGGAAATATCCTGCAACAACAGGGTCATCAAATTAGGATGCTACACCTATCTTATTTTACATTTTAGTCATTTAGCAGACGCTCTTATCCAGAGTGACATACAGTTAGTGAGTGCATACATTATTTATTTTTTCATACTGGCCCCCCATGGGAATTGAACCCACAACCCTGGCGTTGCAAACGCCATGCTTTACCAACTGAGCTACATCCCTGCCGTCCATTCCCTCCCCTACCCTGGACGACGCTGGGCCAATTGTGCGCCGCCCCATGGGTCTCCCGGTCGCGGCCTGCTACGACAGAGCCTGGATTCGAACCAGGATCTCTAGTGGCACAGCTAGCACTGCGATGCAGTGCCTTAGACCACTGTGCCACTCGGGAGGGGGTCTATTATACTTATAGAGCTAATGCTCTGTTATCAAAGTATACTGTACCTGTTTAAAGTATACCTCTAAGAAACGCTGTGTGGTTGCAGGTCATTGAGGGAGATGGAGGGATAACTAACTTTGTTTCGTTATCTGTTTCCGATCCTTGAGGGAGATGGAGGGACACACCATCAGAGAAGGAGCAGGAGAAACTCTGAACATGGATTATGCACACACACACACACACACACACACACACACAGACATGCACAAACATATACACAAACATACATACACACAAACACACACATATGCAGGCATGTACACACAAACACACAAACACACACACACACACACACATAAACACACACACATATGCAGGAAAGCACACACAAACACACAAAAACACACACACAATAACACACACACAATAACACATTGTACATGAAGGATTTTTATCATTTTTTATAAAAACACATTATGGTTTATTGTATTACTGTAACAGCTTTTTAAACAATGATATGTTGTAATGATGATGGATCTTATCTGCAGCAATTGTATCTGCTTTGTATTGTGTATTGACTTGTATTGTTTTTTCGTTTTGACATTTTAGTCATTTAGCAGACGCTCTAATCCAGAGTGATTTATAGGAGCAATTAGGGTTAAGTGCCTAGCTCCATGGCACAGGCCGATTTTTCAATTTATAGGTTCAGGGATTTGAACCAGCAACCTTTTGCTTGCTCCTAACTACTAGGCTACCTGTTGCCCTAGTTCAGTAGACTTATGTTGCATAAATGGCAGTTAAAAGCTGAGTTGCTTATAGAAGAACAAACAAAAAACATAATCAAATGTATAAATTGTGAGAGTAAAGGAACTGGACAAGATGACGGATGATCAGGGAAGCAGATCTGATGGCATTGAGAACTGAGGAAGCATTGATGGTCTGATGATCCTATGAGTGGAGGAGGGAGCCGGTCAGAGTAGAGAGACAGTCAGCAGCTGCCCCCCCATGTCCTCCGTGCTCTGGGTTGGTGATAGTTAGCTTAGCTGGCTAGCCACTCCTCTCCACTAACTCCATGTAGCACCACTTGGGTGATGCTATTATGCTGCCTCAAAGGCACTAGAAGCATAACATTAGCAGTCAGAGTATCTTATCCACTAGTCCCAGCCATCTCCTCATGCAGTCCTCTCACTTCTTCTGCTTCTCTCCAAGCCGGTGTTGTGGCATTCTAACCCATTCACATTCAAACCGTCTCCAAGCTAGCTTGGTATGTAGCAAGTGAGCCAAAACGGGCAAATTCAAACTTAAAACTCATTCAGGATGACCAATTAATTACGGATTCTGAATTAGCAATCAAAAAACTAAAAGCTGATAGAAAAATGGCAATACTAAAAGACTTAAAGGCCCAGTGCAGTCAAAAACATGATTTTTCTGTGTTTTATATATACTGAGTATACCAGACATTAGGAACATCTATCTAATATTCAGTTTTCCCCTTCCACTCAGACCCCTCCCGGAGAGTCCTTGCAAAATTCTTGCTTGACAAATTGCTCTTAGCTTAGAAACTAATTTTGTTTCTTTTTGGCCATTTTAATTGAAAACAATCACGGTAAGATACTTAATTGTTACCCAGATTTGATATTGAGAAAAAAATGGCTGCATATAACTAAGTATGATTAAATGTACAAAATAATTCTGAGAGCAATCATCCATGGCTTTCAAAGCAGCACCATCATGGCACTATCTTTATTGTTTATGTTTCCAATGTCTGAAATGTATTATCTTTGATTCATTATTTCTGTCATTCAGATGATAGATTAACATATTTTATGAATTTTACAGAATATACGTTTTATACATGTTTTCTTCTATTCAACTGTACTTTTTGAATATCTTTGCATTGTGCTTTTTAAAAACTTTAGTTTTTTATCCACGAGATGGCATGAGTGCTTTCTTACATTAAATGGATGTTGTCATCATTGTCAGCTCTTTCATACAACCTGCTTTGGCCAGCCCTCCCTTCAGCCTAATAAAGTTATTGGGCTCCTCAATGTGTGAGTTAAAGGGTTAATCTGTGATTGGTACATCCATTTTGTGACTTTTAAATTAAAGACATGCTCCGGAAGTTTTAAGCAAAAGAATACTGGTAAATAATAAGTTACACTGCAGGACAAGGACAACTACAGATCCTGTAAATGCTAAATTGTAGTTATGTCCTGTATTTTTTTCATACTTCATGACAGAAGTCATTTTTTTCTAAGGGTTAATAACTTATATGTTTGTAGACTGCTCCCAGCAGGCAAATCATGTATATATACAGAGGGGTCCTTAATTATTGACACCCTTGATAAATATTAGCAAAAAACATTGTATAATATAAATACTGAGCTATATTGTATGTTTAAAACATTTAGAAAAGTACAGTTGAAGTCGGAAGTCTACATATACTTAGGTTGGAGTCATTAAAACTTGTTTTTCAACCACTCCACATATTTCTTGTTAACAAACTATAGTTTTGGCAAGTCGGTTAGGACATCTACTATGTGCATGACACAAGTAATTTTTCCCACAATTGTTTACAGACAGATTATTTCAATTATAATTCACTGTATCACAATTCCAGTGGGTCAGAAGTTTACATACACCTAAGTTGACTGTGCCTTTAAACAGCTTGGAAAATTCCATAAAATGATGTCATGGCTTTAGAAGCTTCTGCTAGGGCTAATTGACAAAATTTGAGTCAATTGGAGGTGTACCTGTGGATGTATTTCAAGGCCTACCTTCAAACTCCGTGCCTCTTTGCTTGACATCATGGGAAAATCAAAAGCAATCAGCCAAGACCTCCGAAAAAACGTTGTAGACCTCCACAAGTCTGGTTCATCCTTGGGAGCAATTTCCAAATGCCTGAAGGTACCATGTTCATCTGTACAAACAATAGTACACAAGTATAAACACCATTGGACCACGCAGCCGTCATACCGCTCAGGAAGGAGACGCGTTCTGTCTCCTAGAGATGAACGTACTTTGGTGCGAAAAGTGCAAATCAATCCCAGAACAACAGCAAAGGACCTTGTGAAGATGCTGGAGGAAACAGGTACAAAAGTATCTATACAGTAAAACGAGTCCTATATCGACATAACCTGAAAGGCCGCTCAGCAAGGAAGAAGCCACTGCTCCAAAACTGCCATAAAAAAGCCAGACTACGGTTTGCAACTGCACATGGGGACAAAGATCGTACTTTTTGGAGAAATGTCCTCTGGTCTGATGAAACAAAATAGAACTGTTTGGCCATAATGACCATCGTTATGTTGTAAAGTGGTTATCCCACTGGCTATAGGGTGAACGCACCAATTGGTGAGTCGCTCTGGATAAGAGCGTCTGCTAAATGACGTAAATGTGCCCTTGAGCAAGGCACTTAACCCTAATTGCTCCTGTAAGTCGCTCTGGATAAGAGCGTCTGCTAAATGACTCAAATGTAAATGTAATGTAAATGTTTGGAGGAAAAAGGGGGATGCTTGCAAGCCGAAGAACACCATCCCAACCGTGAAGCACGGGGGTGGCAGCATCATGCTGTGGGGGTGCTTTGCTGCAGGAGGGACTGGTGCACTTCACAAAATAGATGGCATCATGAGGAAGGAAAATTATGTGGATATATTGAAGCAACATCTCAAGACATCAGTCAGGAAGTTAAAGCTTGGTCGCAAATGGGTCTTCCAAATGGACAATGACCCCAAGCACACTTCCAAAGTTGTGGCAAAATTGCTTAAGGACAACAAAGTCAAGGTATTGGAGTGGCCATCACAAAGCCCTGACCTCAATCCTATAGAACATTTGTGGGCAGAACTGAAAAAGCGTGTGCGTGCAAGGTTGCCTACAAACCTGACTCAGTTACACCAGCTCTGTCAGGAGGAATGGGCCAAAATTCACCCAACTTATTGTGGGAAGCTTGTGGAAGGCTACCTGAAATGTTTGACCCAAGTAAACAGTTTAAAGGCAATGCTACCAAATACAAATTGAGTGTATGTAAACTTCTGACCCACTGGGAATGTGATGAAAGAAATAAAAGCTGAAATAAATCATTATTTCTACTATTATTCTGACATTTCACATTCTTAAAATAAAGTGTAGCTCAGTTGGTAGAGCATGGAGTTTGCAACGCCAGGGTTGTGGGTTTGATTCCCACGGTGGGCCAGTATGAAAAATACAAAAAATAATGTATGCACTCACTAACTGTAAGTTGCTCTGGATAAGAGCGTCTGCTAAATGACTAAAATGTAAATGTAAATGTAAATCCTAACTGACCTAAGACAGGGAATTTTTACTAGGATTAAATGTCAGGAATTGTGAAAAACTGAGTTTAAATATATTTGGCTAAGGTGTATGTAAACTTCCGACTTCAACTGTATATTTTATACTAATTGCTCAATGTAATTTCATTCAAATGACGTGAAAAAAACCAGTGTGTGCCAAGTGTCTATGGACTGCCCTCTTCAACTCAAACCACAGGTTTTTCAGTGGGGTTCAAGTCCGGAGACTGAGATGGCATTGCAAAATGTTGATTTTGTGGTCAATTTACAATTTCTTTGTGGAATTTGATTAGTGCTTGGGGTTACTGTCTTGCTGGAAGATCCACTTGTAGAATTACACAGTAAACAAGTGTGGTGTTTGCATTTCAACATAGTTGATTTGACAGAACAAAAATGTAAAATAACGGTTAGGAGAAGGAATCATAAATCTAAATGTATGTAAATGAACACAGTTGCTTTTTTTTCTTCTTGTTTGTTTGTGGTATTTTATTCCTTGCTGAGAAAACAGGTTCAAACCTTGCACCTAGTAAACCTGTTACTTCTCTCTTTAGGGACCTGGGCTGAAGACCCTCCAATAGACCAGTAAGGCTTGAACGGAGGTTCGGTGTGTCTGGCTGTTGCAGAACCCCCTGATCAACTCAAACAAATTAAATGGATGTTCCAAAATGATGTAATAGTTAATGATAAAGACATCTCTCCTAAATACAAGGAGAACGTGGATTATAACCCAGCGAACCACTATCTCTACACAAAGGCTGTGTTTATCCAGGCAGCCCAATTCTGATCTTTTTTCCACTAATTGGTCTTCTGAACAATCACATCAGATCTTTTCAGATCAGATCTTTTCAGATGTGATCTGCTTGGTCAATAGACCAATTAGTGAAAAAAAAGATCAAAATTAGTGAAAAAAATCTGACTGAAAAATACAGGGGAACTTGCATAGTATTTGTTGGAAAATGGACCGTATCAACTGATAGGTACAAAGTAACAATACAAGGTGAGTATTTTGCTGTGTGTGTGTGTGTGTATGGACATGTTTACTACTCTTGTGGGGACCAGAAGTCCCCATAAGAATAGTAAGCAAACAAACATTTGACCAACTGGGGACATTTTGTTAGTCCCCACAAGGTCAAATGCTATTTCTAGGCGGTTTAGGGTTATGGTTAGAATTAGTGTTAGGGTTAGTAGCTAGGGTTAGTTTTAGGGTTAGGGTTATGGTTAGGTTTTTGGGTTAAGGTTAGGGTTTGGGTTAAGGTTAGCGTAAGAGTATGGGTTAGGTGTAGGGTTAGGGAAAATAGGATTTTGAATGGGACTGAATTGTGTGTCCCCACAAGGTTAGCTGTACAAGACTGTGTGTGTGTGTTACCTCTCAGATATTGGTGAGAAGGAGGGGGGAGCTTCAGCATCACCAGTTGGAACCATTGTGGGCAGTGTTATTGGGGTGTTCTTCTTCGTTGGTGTGTTAGTTGTTGTAGGATGGATCATATCTGCCAAAACACCTCCATCCACTAAAGAAGAACAGCTACTGCAGATACCCTCTCTGACAATTATTTATCTATGTTTTCACAGGATAAAAAAAGTGATAATTTACCTGTTGTGATTTCTCATCTCCTAACAGGTTGTTGTTCCAGAAGTTGACAACCCAGTGAATGTTCCAGCAGGTGAGAGGACAGAACCACAGACCCATTCTGAGGCAGAGCCTACATCAGTCTTCTATAGTCTTCTACAGCATCGTACAGAAACCAGCTTCAGCACAGCGCCATCGAGTGGACAAAGACTGGAATAACTTCAACAAACCAGACAGTGTACTGGACAATTGGAGATACATTACCCCTCCATCCCTCTCCATAGCTAGGCTTCCATTAATTTGTCCAGTGATCTTTTGTTAACATTTAGCAAGTTTGCATAGAAAATAGATGAGGAGGTCCATAAAGATGGCGGCCTCCATGTACTTACCACACATTCTTTGTTTGGCTAAGTTCAGCGTATTTTACATTACTCTCCATTAATATTTATTTGTATGTTCATTAGCACAATATACATAATATACATTTTAGCTTCAAGACGCCAGCAATTTCAAAAAGTAGATTGTGCTTCATTGAACCATGTCATGCGCCGTAATTTAAAAACTCAGTGGATAATGCTAAAACAATGATGTCATATCTGAATTCTGCCATATTTATGCATGTGTGCCATTATCTGCTATGGTGCATTTCCATTGAACTGACTTGAGAAGTCATTGATTGAATTGGAATTTCAGTTTACTTCCTGAATTGGACCCAATCAATCAACCATTCCAGCAACCAACCAACCAGTCAGTTATCTGAGTATATCATATTTTTTCTAATATATACTGTATGTCTAAATATTAATAAGATAAGGCATATTAAAAAATCTCAATTTCAGTATCTTCTGTCACGTCCAGCTGGTTGTATGGAGAACTACAGAAGTAAGACAGTCAATTATAGCTAAAAGCAAAATAATTTAGGAATAATGTCAACAAACCAGACACAGTGTACTGCACAATAGGATATAAACTACCCTACTAAACTACCCTCCATCCCTCTCAGAGACCTCCTAATAAACTACCCTCCATCCCTCTCAGAGACCTCCTACTAAACTACCCTCCATCCCTCTCAGAGACCCCTACTAAACTACCCTCCATCCTTCTCAGAGACCCCCTACTAAACTACCCTCCATCCCTCTCAGAGACCTCCTACTAAACTACCCTCCATCCCTCTCAGAGACCCCTACTAAACTACCCTCCATCCCTCTCAGAGACCCCTACTAAACTACCCTCCATCCTTCTCAGAGACCCCCTACTAAACTACCCTCCATCCCTCTCAGAGACCTCCTACTAAACTACCCTCCATCCCTCTCAGAGACCCCCCTACTAAACTACCCTCCATCCCTCTCAGAGACCCCTACTAAACTACCCTCCATCCCTCTCAGAGACCCCCTACTAAACTACCCTCCATCCCTCTCAGAGACCCCCTACTAAACTACCCTCCATCCCTCTCAGAGACCCCTACTAAACTACCCTCCATCCCTCTCAGAGACCCCCTACTAAACTACCCTCCATCCCTCTGAGACCCCTACTAAACTACCCTCCATCCCTCTCAGAGACCCCCTACTAAACTACCCTCCATCCCTCTCAGAGACCTCCTACTAAACTACCCTCCATCCCTCTCAGAGACCCCCTACTAAACTACCCTCCATCCCTCTCAGAGACCTCCTACTAAACTACCCTCCATCCCTCTCAGAGACCCCCTACTAAACTACCCTCCATCCCTCTGAGACCCCCTACTAAACTACCCTCCATCCCTCTCAGAGACCCCCTACTAAACTACCCTCCATCCCTCTCAGAGACCCCTACTAAACTACCCTCCATCCCTCTCAGAGACCCCTACTAAACTACCCTCCATCCCTCTCAGAGACCCCTACTAAACTACCCTCCATCCCTCTCAGAGACCCCCTACTAAACTACCCTCCATCCCTCTCAGAGACCCCCTACTAAACTACCCTCCATCCCTCTCAGAGACCCCTACTAAACTACCCTCCATCCCTCTCAGAGACCCCCTACTAAACTACCCTCCATCCCTCTCAGAGACTCCGTAGTTACATTGACTAAGACTGGACATACTCTGATACCGAACCGCAAATAAAGAAAATTGCGAACATAAAACATTTAGATCTTGAAATGTTTATTTATTACTTCATGTCTAGACCTGCACATACAAATAAATATATAAAAACAGCTGAATTGCTGAATCCCATTGTTAGAACCCATCTCCAACAAACGAGTTACATTTTCCTGGAAAGAAGGTTGAGATAACAGGCTAAACCATGCAGGCTAAACCATACAGGCTAAACCATACAGGCTAAACCATACAGGCTAAACCATACAGGTTAAACCATACAGGCTAAACCATACAGGCTAAACCATACAGGCTAAACCATGCAGGCTAAACCATACAGGCCAAACCATACAGGCTAAACCATACAGGCTAAACCATACAGGCTAAACCATACAGGCTAAACCATACAGGCTAAACCATACAGGCTAAACCATACAGGCTAAACCATACAGGCTAAACCGTGCATCCTAAACCGTGCATCCTAAACCATACATCCTAAACCAGTATATAACATCTTTACAATAATAATTTCTCTAATACTACTGTATATCTAATTATTTACTAAAATGCACTAACTGTAAGTCACTCTGGATAAGAGCGTCTGTTAAATGACTAAAATGTCAAATGTAAAATGTTACATGAGAAATCATATTTACAAATATGAATAGAAAAGTTCAATTCAATTTAGCAGGATCGGTCACATCCAGCTGGTTATGTGGAGGAACTAATCAAAAGGTAACAATCGTGCTCTCCCAGAAGCTTGGCTGATGTGTAAAACCCATGAATTCAGACAAACAAAAAGCTCTGAAGCTAATACTCTGCATTAACCCAAATGATACATTATGGGTTGGTTTCCTCGACACGGTTTAATCTGTGTCTAGGCAACTGGTCCTACATACTACCCAACAATGAGGTGTCTTGTGCTGGTTACTCATTCAATACACTACATTTTGCAATACTATGGAATGGCTGCATGACTCTCACAGATTCTCTTAGATGGTTCGGCACATGGAAAGTCAAACCAACAATTGTTATCTCTGTAACAGTGTTGACCAATTCGGACACAGTTTTCTATTTCACCTTTAGGCCCACTGTTATTTGGTTAGTTGAAGTCCCAGGATCTAGAGAATGGAGAAGGGAAACCATTACTCCATGCAGTATGTCGCAGCAGAAGGAAAAAATATATATTTAGAAAATAAAGACAAATGGCATGGACTAAATTATTAGCCCCCTGGAGCTAATACTTGGTAGCAGAGCTTTTGGCCAAGATAACTCCTGACAAATGCTTCCTGTTGCCCTCAATGAACTTTCGGAACCTTTCTACTGGCAATTTGGCCCAATTTTTAGCAGCAAACTGCTCTAATTCTTCAATGTTTGAGGGGTGCCTTCCACCAACTGTTGTTTTCAGCTCTCGCCATAGATTATGGATGTGATTCAGATCTGGACTCTTCACTGGCCACAAACAAAACAAAATTTGATCTCTTTGGAAATACAGATCAGCACTGTGTTTACCGATGACCAAATGAAGCATTCAATTAAAAGAACACCATCCCTACAATCAAACATGGGGAGGTTTGATAATGCTGTGGGGTTGCTTTGCTGCCTCTAGTACTGGGGGTCTTGAACGTGCGCAAGAAATCATGAAATCAGCAGATTGGAGTCCAGTGTTAAACCTGTTAACAAAAGATCACTGTCTCCATTGAAGGTGGTGGGTCCTCCAGCAGGACAACAACCCCAAACACACATCAAAAAGCACCCAGGAATGGTTCAAGAAGAAACACTGGACTGTTCTGGAGTGGGCAGTAATGAGTCCAGATCTGAATCACAGCCCAAATCAATGGTGAGATCTGAAAACAGCAGTTGGTGGAGGGCACCCCTCTAACATTTAAGAATTAGAGCAGATTGCTGCTAAAGACTGGGCCAAATTGCCAGTAAAAAGTTGCTTAAGTTTACAAAAATGTAATTGGTTCTGCAATATTGAAAAGCCAATAGAAATGTGTGGATATCAAAAGTTATTTTCTATTTCAACTTATTTGAGAAGAAATAGGGAATTATTTAATAAAAGTGCAAGAGTGCCAATATAGTTGTCTTTGTGTGTCTTTGTGTGTGTGTTTGTGTGAGCATAAGTGCTTACCTGTGTGTGTAGATGTGTGCAAATGTATGCCTTAAAAACATCCTTACCTGTTCTCATTAAGAGTTGTATTGTCCATCCAGACCCACACTTTCTCTTGCTTCTCATCTGTCAGTCCTATCCAGGGGCTGTGTTCATAAGGATCAATTACCAGTGTTACCACTCTCTGTTTTATAAACTCCTATGGAGGAAACCACACGTTAATCAACCAATGGACCAATGGTTCTCATCCTGATGAAAGCCTTGATGGCTGAACGTTAATTTTTTTATACTATTCTAAATAAAGTATATTTTTAACTTGAAGAGCGAGAGCCCCGTCTGCTTTCCGCTAAAGTCAACCAATGGAGACAGACATGCAAAGCACAGAGAGACACTAAAAGAAGGCTGTATCCTAACTTGAAATCTACACTTTATGTGGGAGCCATTAGCAATTAATTACTGCACCTCCAACCTTACCTGCTCCTGACTATTCTCTATGATGACCAGGTGTCCTCCATCGCGGATGCAGGCGTACTGACTCTGTTCCCAGGTCAGTTTGTCTTTAGAGAAGTAGTAACATGATCCATTGTAGAACTCCCAGCCAGGAGACCATGGCTTCCTACCAGCATTACATTCCTTCTGATTCCCTAGAAGAGAGAAGAGATAACATAATTGAAATTTGATGACATTCAGTTCTATATCCTGTGATGTTCTTGTTAAATGTGTGTGTCACTTTAAGAGAGCACTATAGTTGTGGGTTAATGGAGAGATAACCTGAAAGAGAAAGGACATAACTGGAATGAGAAACAATGACATACTGCGTTTACACTGTCAGCCCAATTCTGATCTTTTGCTCAATTATTGGTCTTTTGAGCAATCAGATCTTTTGACAATAATTGGGCAAATGATCAGCAAAAGAGCTGATCTGATTGGTCAAAAGCAGTGGAGGCTGCTGAGGGAAGGACTGCTCATAATAATGTCTGGAAGGGAGTAATTGGAATGGGATCATGCACATGGAAACCATGTGTTTGATGTATTTGGTACCATTCCACCAATTCCGCTCCAGCCATTACCTTGAGCCCGTCCTCCCCAATGAAGGTGCCACCAACCTCCTATGGTCTAAATACCAATTAGTGGGGAAAAAGATCAGAATTGGGCTGACTGGGTAACAGGCTCCACCACATATCCCATGTACCATCAGCTACACAATTACATGGTCCAGTGGAGTGTTCTGGTGTGAGTCTGGATCAGGAGAGTACAGTAATGCTGTCAACATCACAGTTAATAGTACGTCTATTGTACAACACTCACTAACATTTCTACATATATATGATAGGATGTTCAATTCTGTAACTGAATGATTGCATCTCATAAATACAAACTCATAAGACGTTGATGTATTGTGAGGGATGACTCCAGATTTACAGTATTATTTCTATATTATGTTACACAGATGGTGATGTGATTCTGGAGGAGACTCTGTGACGCTGCGCTGTAAATACCGGACAATCAGCTCAAACTTCAAATCTGATTTCTACAAAAATGGAGTACTCATCAAAAATGAGACCACAGGAGAGATGACCATCCCTACAGTATCCAAGTCAGATGAAGGATTTTATAAGTGTAAATCAGGTCAAGGAGAATCACCAGAGAGCTGGGTGACAGTGAGAGGTGAGAAAAAATGTATGATCACAAGTTAGTTACCGTTTTATTATCTGTGTGAAAAACATGTGATTTAAGTATTGATGTTAATATAGTTTGGGATTTGCACTCCCCTAGAAAATATGATCTCTCAACTAAATTGTCAAAAGATTGGCCATCCTACTTTCTTTTCATGCTCTATACTCTAAACCTATATAACCTCTATCAGAGTCTGTGTTCTCTCTCCAGTCTCTCCAGTCGTAGCTCCTGGATCCTCTACATCAGTCCTAGTAGGAGTGGTTGTGGGTCTGGTTGTTGCTGATGTTCTACTGGTCATTCTCCTGGTCCTGCTGTGGAGAAATCAAAACAACAAAGGTGATACTTTTACTATTTCTCATTCAATACAAAACATTCTGTTACATGTTTAGGAGAGAAATGTCTAAATATAATATAAATAGTTGAAGAAAGTTCAGTAATTAACACATTGTGTTTGTCATTAAAGGTTCCTGTTTCAACAGAATATTCTGGTGAGTGCACCTGTCTCTCAACTATATTGATAGGTACAGTATAACATCTTCTCTGTGCTTCCTATGCTGAGTATCTCTCTCCCTGTAGGCCCCCTCAGCCCCAGAGCACCAACCAGGACCCCCAACAGGACCAAGGATCTACCCAGGGCCAGGCTCCTGATACTGGGTATACACATCAGCAGCATGGTCAGTCTTTTAGCCCAGACCTCTACCACTCTCCTCTCTCTGTAACCTCATACACTGGCTTATCAACATCCACTTTATATAACAACATGTTACCGTACAATGTGTCCCTAGACAAGCTAAGGGATAATCAACATAACTAACCTGCCTCTCTCTTCTTTGACCAACAGGTGGCACTAACATCTACGATACGATCAATCCCTCAGACAACAATGATAATGGTAGTGTAATGTAATGTTTTCAGTATGAATGTGTAGTAGCCTGCTTCTCTTCATTTAATATGACATGTAGAGTTTGACTAAGTGGAGGTGTTTGTGTATTATGTCTCAGATGCTGCTGGTGCTTCTGCTGCTGGACCAAGTCATGTGACTTACGCCCAGATTCAACTGAAAAAGTTGGACAAGAAAAAGAAAGGTGACTCTCAACTGTGACATATATTGATAATTTTTTTTAGCAATGTATCTAAGATGAGTTACAATATGTGTACATATATATATTAATATATAGGGGGAGAACAAGTATTTGATACACTGCCGATTTTGCAGGTTTTCCTACTTACAAAGCATGTAGAGGTCTGTAATTTTTATCATAGGTACACTTCAACTGTGAGAGACGGAATCTAAAATCACATTGTATGATTTTTAAGTAATTAATTTGCATTTTATTGCATGACAAAAGTATTTGATTCATCAGAAAAGCAGAACTTAATATTTGGTACAGAAACCTTTGTTTGCAATTACAGAGATTTCCTGTAGGTCTTGACCAGGTTTGCACACACTGCAACAGGGATTTTGGCCCACTCCTCCATACAGACCTTCTCCAGATCCTTCGGGTTTCGGGGCTGTCGCTGGGCAATACGGACTTTCAGCTCCCTCCAAAGATTTTCTATTGGGTTCAGGTCTGGAGACTGGCTAGGCCACTCCAGGACCTTGAGATGCTTCTTACGGAGACACTCCTTATTTGCCCTGGCTGTGTGTTTCGGGTTGTTGTCATGCTGGAAGACCCAGCCATGACCAATCTTCAATGTTCTTACTGAGGGAAGGAGGTTGTTGGCCAAGATCTCGCGATACATGGCCCCATCCATCCTCCCCTCAATACGGTGCAGTCGTCCTGTCCCCTTTGCAGAAAAGCATCCCAAAAGAATGATGGTTCCACCATGCTTCACGGTTGGGATGGTGTTCTTGGGGTTGTACTCATCCTTCTTCTTCCTCCAAACACCAAAAGAGTTTAGACCAAAAAGCTCTATTTTTGTCTCATCAGACCACTTGACTTACTCCCATTCCTCCTCTGGATCATCCAGATGGTCATTGGCAAACTTCAGACGGGCCTGGACATGCGCTGGCTTGAGCAGGGGGACCTTGCATGCACTGCAGGATTTTAATCCATGACGGCGTAGTGTGTTGCTAATGGTTTTCTTTGAGACTGTGGTCCCAGCTCTCTTCAGGTCATTGACCAGGTCCTGCCGTGTAGTTCTGGGCTGATCCCTCACCTTCCTCATGATCATTGATGCCCCACGAGGTGAGATCTTGCATGGAGCCCCAGACTGAGGGTGATTGACCGTCATCTTGAACTTCTTCCATTTTCGAATAATTGCGCCAACAGTTGTTGCCTTCTCACCAAGCTGCTTGCCTATTGTCTTGTAGCTCATCCCAGCCTTGTGCAGGTCTACAATTGCATCCCTGATGTCCTTACACAGCTCTCTGGTCTTGGCCATTGTGGAGAGGTTGGAGTCTGTTTGATTGAGTGTGTGGACAGTTGTCTTTTATACAGGTAACGAGTTCAAACAGGTGCAGTTAATACAGGTAATGAGTGGAGAACAGGAGGGCTTCTTAAAGAAAAACTAACAGGTCTGTGAGAGCCGGAATTCTTTCTGGTTGGTAGGTGATCAAATATTTATGTCATGCAATAAAATGCAAATTAATTACTTAAAAATCATACAATGTGATTTTCTGGATTTTTGTTTTAGATTCCGTCTCTAACAGTTGAAGTGTACCTATGATAAAAATTACAGACCTCTACATGCTTTGTAAGTAGGAAAACCTGCAAAATCGGCAGTGTATCAAATACTTGTTCTCCCCACTGTATATAAACATATTCACAAGTTCTCTGCTCTTCCCCCTCCTGCTCAGTAAAGAGAGATTATCCAAAAGAAAATCCTCTCTACTCTGAAGTGATGACAGGGAAAGTCACCGGTAAGAACCATTCTACAGGTTGGCAGTCATTAAAACCTTAATTCGTAATTTCTGCTTTTGTGATGAAGAGGTAGAATATGCAATAAGCTAATTCCTTCATTTGTTGACTGGAAATGTCCATTGTCAGCAGCAGCTGGACCTGTTGACGTGACCTATGCTGAGGTTGACCTCCAAAAGAAGGTCAAAGCCAAGAAGAAGAGAGGTAAGACTAGACATCCCTCCCTCCATATTCCCCCTATCAGAACCTCACTCCTCTTTGACCCCATATTGAATACATTTATATTATTCTGTAGATTATTCTGGATATTATTCTGTTCATAATTATGGATATTATTATGGATATTATTATGGATATAACTATTATATTATACTGATGTTTATCCTCCTACAAAAACAGCAACCCCACCTGTAGCAGATTCAGTCTATTCTCAAGTGAAGCCACACACAGTCCCAGGTAAGACTAATAGCCACATGCTATTGACACTAATACAGGTGAAGGATCTTAATTTGACCAGTTTCTCACAGAAGGAAAATACTCCTGCAGCAAAAGGATATGTGAATTATTGTGTGTATTAGAATATATGGACATTTTTGTAGGGCTTGATACATTTGTAGTTGGGGAAAATCAAGTCTGAAATTCTGAAGTGGAAATACAAAACTTTAGAAGCCTCTTTTAAACCTTGAATACGCTACAAGATTGCATTTCCTACTGTGCAGGAAATGTTCTGCAACAACAGGATGATCATTTTAAGATGCTGCACCTGTATTATACTTATGGAACTAATGCTCTGATATCAAAGTATACTGCACCTATTTAAAGTATACCTCTAAAGAAATATGATATGTTACAGGTCCTTGAAGGAAATGGAGGGATAAATCACTTTGTGTGGTGATATGTTACAGGTCCTTGAGGGAGATGGATGGATATATAACTTTGTGTGGTGATATGTTACAGGTCCTTGAGGGAGATGGAGGGATAAATAACTTTGTGTGGTGATATGTTACAGGTCCTTGAGGGAAATGGAGGATAAATAACTTTGTGTGGTGATATTTTACAGGTCCTTGAGGGAGATGGAGGGATAAATAACTTTGTGTGGTGATATGTTACAGGTCCTTGAGGGAGATGGATGGATAAATAACTTTGTGTGGTGATATGTTACAGGTCCTTGAGGGAGATGGAGGGATAAATAACTTTGTGTGGTGATATGTTACAGGTCCTTGAGGGAGATGGAGGGATAAATAACTTTGTGTGGTGATATGTTACAGGTCCTTGAGGGAGATGGAGGGATAAATAATTTTGTGTGGTGATATGTTACAGGTCCTTGAGGGAGATGGATGGATATATAACTTTGTGTGGTGATATGTTACAGGTCCTTGAGGGAGATGGATGGATAAATAACTTTGTGTGGTGATATGTTACAGGTCCTTGAAGGAAATGGAGGGATAAATCACTTTGTGTGGTGATATGTTACAGGTCCTTGAGGGAGATGGATGGATATATAACTTTGTGTGGTGATATGTTACAGGTCCTTGAGGGAGATGGAGGGATAAATAACTTTGTGTGGTGATATGTTACAGGTCCTTGAGGGAGATGAAGGGATAAATAACTTTGTGTGGTGATATGTTACAGGTCCTTGAGGGAGATGGATGGATAAATAACTTTGTGTGGTGATATGTTACAGGTCCTTGTGGGAGATGGAGGGATAAATAACTTTGTGTGGTGATATGTTACAGGTCCTTGAGGGAGATGGATGGATATATAACTTTGTGTGGTGATATGTTACAGGTCCTTGAGGGAGATGGATGGATAAATAACTTTGTGTGGTGATATGTTACAGGTCCTTGAAGGAAATGGAGGGATAAATCACTTTGTGTGGTGATATGTTACAGGTCCTTGAGGGAGATGGATGGATATATAACTTTGTGTGGTGATATGTTACAGGTCCTTGAGGGAGATGGAGGGATAAATAACTTTGTGTGGTGATATGTTACAGGTCCTTGAGGGAGATGGAGGGATAAATAACTTTGTGTGGTGATATGTTACAGGTCCTTGAGGGAGATGGAGGGATAAATAACTTTGTGTGGTGATATGTTACAGGTCCTTGAGGGAGATGGATGGATAAATAACTTTGTGTGGTGATATGTTACAGGTCCTTGAGGGAGATGGATGGATAAATAACTTTGTGTGGTGATATGTTACAGGTCCTTGAGGGAGATGGATGGATACATAACTTTGTGTGGTGATATGTTACAGGTCCTTGAGGGAGATGGATGGATAAATAACTTTGTGTGGTGATATGTTACAGGTCCTTGAAGGAAATGGAGGGATACATCACTTTGTGTGGTGATATGTTACAGGTCCTTGAGGGAGATGGATGGATATATAACTTTGTGTGGTGATATGTTACAGGTCCTTGAGGGAGATGGAGGGATAAATAACTTTGTGTGGTGATATGTTACAGGTCCTTGAGGGAGATGGAGGGATAAATAACTTTGTGTGGTGATATGTTACAGGTCCTTGAGGGAGATGGATGGATAAATAACTTTGTGTGGTGATATGTTAGCAGGTCCTTGAGGGAGATGGAGGGATAAATAACTTTGTGTGGTGATATGTTACAGGTCCTTGAGGGAGATGGATGGATAAATAACTTTGTGTGGTGATATGTTACAGGTCCTTGAGGGAGCTGGAGGGATACATCACTTTGTGTGGTGATCTGTTACAGGTCCTTGAGGGAGCTGGAGGGATATATCACTTTGTGTGGTGATCTGTTACAGGTCCTTGAGGGAGATGGAGGGATACACCATCAGAGGAGGAGCAGGAGAAACTCTCAACATGGATTATACACACACACACACACACAATAACACATTGTACATGAAGGATTTGTATCATTAAAAAAACGATATATATATATATAAATAACTTTGTGTGGTGATATGTTACAGGTCCTTGAGGGAGATGGAGGGATAAATAACTTTGTGTGGTGATATGTTACAGGTCCTTGAGGGAGATGGAGGGATAAATAACTTTGTGTGGTGATATGTTACAGGTCCTTGAGGGAGATGGATGGATAAATAACTTTGTGTGGTGATATGTTACAGGTCCTTGAGGGAGATGGATGGATAAATAACTTTGTGTGGTGATATGTTACAGGTCCTTGAGGGAGATGGATGGATATATAACTTTGTGTGGTGATATGTTACAGGTCCTTGAGGGAGATGGATGGATAAATAACTTTGTGTGGTGATATGTTACAGGTCCTTGAGGGAAATGGATGGATAAATAACTTTGTGTGGTGATATGTTACAGGTCCTTGAGGGAGATGGAGGGATAAATAACTTTGTGTGGTGATATGTTACAGGTCCTTGAGGGAGATGGATGGATAAATAACTTTGTGTGGTGATATGTTACAGGTCCTTGAGGGAGCTGGAGGGATACATCACTTTGTGTGGTGATCTGTTACAGGTCCTTGAGGGAGCTGGAGGAATATATCACTTTGTGTGGTGATCTGTTACAGGTCCTTGAGGGAGATGGAGGGATACACCATCAGAGGAGGAGCAGGAGAAACTCTCAACATGGATTATACACACACACACACACAATAACACATTGTACATGAAGGATTTGTATCATTAAAAAAACGATATATATATATTTTTTTTTTTATTGAATCATGGTTTAATTGTGTATTACTGTAACAGCTTTTTAAACAATGATATGGTGTACTGATGATGGATCTTATCTGCAGCTACAGCAATTGTATCTGCTTTGTATTGTGTATTGAATTGTTTGTTAGTTATTTAGTTTTGACATTTTAGTCATTTAGCAGACGTTCTAATCCAGAGTGATTTACAGTAGCAATTAGGGTTAAGTGCCTTGCTCAAAGGCACAGAGGGATTTTTCCCTTCGTCGGCTCGGGTATTCGAACCAGCAACCTTTTGGTTGCTCCTAACCACTAGGCTACCTGTTGTCCTAGTTCAGTAGATTTTTTATGCATAAATGGCAGTTAAAAGCTGAGTTGCTTATAGAAGAACAAACTAAAAACATAAACAAATGTATAAATTGTGAGAGTAATGGAACTGGAAGAGATGATGGATGATCAGGGAAGCAGATCTGATGGCATTGAGATCTGAGGAAGCATTGATAGTCTAATGATCCTATGAGTGGAGGAGGGAGCCGGTCAGAGTAGAGAGACAGTCAGCAGCTGCCCCCCCATGTCCTCCGTGCTCTGGGTTGGTGACTGTTAGCTTAGCTGGCTAGCCACTCCTCTCCACTAACTCCATGTAGCACCCACTTGGGTGATGCTTTTATGCTGCCTCAAAGGCACTAGAAGCATAACATTATCAGTCAGAGTATCTTTTCCACTAGTCCCAGCCATCTCCTCATGCAGTCCTCTCACTTCTTCTGCTTCTCTCCAAGCCGGTGTTGTGGCATTCTAACCCATTCACATCCAAACAGTCTCCAAGCTAGCTTGTTAGTTATCAAGTGAGCCAAAACTGGCAAATTCTAACTTAAAACTCATTCAAGACGACCAATTAATTACGGATTCTGAATTAGCAATCAAAAATCTAAAAGCTGATAGAAAAATGGAAATACAAAAGACTTAAGGCCCAGTGCAGTCAAATACATTATTTTTCTGTGTTTTATATACACTGAGTATACCAAACATTAGGAACACCTACCTAATATTCAGTTTTCCCCTTTCCACTCAGACCACTCCCAGACATTCCTAGCTAAATTCTTGCTTGACAAATTGTGCTTTGCTTAGAAACAAAAAAATGTTTTGACCATTTTAATTGAAAAAAATCTGATGAAGATCTTTAATTTTTACCCAGAAATGATTTGATATTGAGATAGAAAATGGCTGCATTGGACCATTAAAAACAACTAAATAGGATCAAATGTACAAAGAATGTATGGGATCGATCATCCATGGCTTCCATAGCGGCACCATCATGGCAATTTTGAAAAAATTGTTTATGTTGTCAATGTCTGAAATGTATTATCTTTGATTCATTATTTATTTCCTTAGATGAGAGATTATCATATTTCTTTATGAATTTTACAGAATATTATCAGTATTATGCATGTTTTTTTTCTATTCAACTGTACTTTTCGAATACAGTGGTGAAAAAAGTATTTAGTCAGCCACCAATTGTGCAAGTTCTCCCACTTAACAAGATGAGAGAGGCCTGTAATTTTCATCATAGGTACACGTCAACTATGACAGACAAATTCAGAACTATGACAGAAAACAAAATCCAGAAAATCACATTGTAGGATTTTTAATTAATTTATTTGCAAATTATGGTGGAAAATAAGTATTTGGTCACCTACAAACAAGCAAGATTTCTGGCTCTCACAGACCTGTAACTTCTTCTTTAAGAGGCTCCTCTGTCCCCCACTCGTTACCTGTATTAATGGCACCTGTTTGAACTTGTTATCAGTATAAAAGACACCTGTCCACAACCTCAAACAGTCACACTCCAAACTCCACTATGGCCAAGACCAAAGAGCTGTCAAAGGACACCAGAAACAAAATTGTAGACCTGCACCAGGCTGGGAAGACTGAATCTGCAATAGGTAAGCAGCTTGGTTTGGAAGAAATCAACTGTGGGAGCAATTATTAGGAAATGGAAGACATACAAGACCACTGATAATCTCCCTCGATCTGGGGCTCCACGCAAGAGTCTCACCCCGTGGGGTCAAAATGATCACAAGAACGGTGAGCAAAAATCCCAGAACCACACGGGGGGACCTAGTGAATGACCTGCAGAGAGCTGGGACCAAAGTAACAAAGCCTACCATCAGTAACACACTACGCCGCCAGGGACTCAAATCCTGCAGTGCCAGACGTGTCCCCCTGCCTAAGCCAGTACATGTCCAGGCCCATCTGAAGTTTGCTAGAGTGCATTTGGATGATCCAGAAGAGAATTGGGAGAATGTCATATGGTCAGATGAAACCAAAATAGAACTTTTTGGTAAAAACTCAACTCGTCGTGTTTGGAGGACAAAGAATGCTAAATTGCATCCAAAGAACACCATACCTACTGTGAAGCATGGGGGTGGAAACATCATGCTCTGGGGCTGTTTTTCTGCAAAGGGACCAGGACGACTGATCCGTGTAAAGGAAAGAAAGAATGAATGGGGCCATGTATCGTGAGATTTTGAATGAAAACCTCCTTCCATCAGCAAGGGCATTGAAGATGAAACGTGGCTGGGTCTTTCAGCATGACAATGATCCCAAACACACCGCCCGGGCAACGAAGGAGTGGCTTCGTAAGAAGCATTTCAAGGTCCTGGAGTGGCCTAGCCAGTCTCCAGATCTCAACCCCATAGAAAATCTTTGGAGGGGAGTTGAAAGTCCGTGTTGCCCAGCGACAGCCCCAAAACATCACTGCTCTAGAGGAGATCTGCATGGAGGAATGGGCCAAAATACCAGCAACAGTGTGTGAAAACCTTGTGAAGACTTACAGAAAACGTTTGACCTGTGTCATTGCCAACAAAGGGTATATAACAAAGTATTGAGAAACTTTTGTTATTGACCAAATACTTATTTTCCACCATAATTTGCAAATAAATTCATAAAAAATCCTACAATGTGATTTTCTGGATTTCTTTTTCTCATTTTGTCTGTCATAGTTGACGTGTACCTATGATGAAAATTACAGGCCTCTCTCATCTTTTAAGTGGGAGAACTTGCACAATTGGTGGCTGACTAAATACTTTTTTCCCCCACTGTTTTTATGCAATGTACTTTTTTAATAAACTTTAGTTTTTCATCCACGAGATGGTATTAGTGCTTTCTTACAGTAAATGGATGTTGTCATCATTGTCAACTCTTTCATACAACCTGCTTTGGCCAGCCCTCCCTTCAGCCTAATAAAGTTATTGGGCTTGTCAATGTATGAGTTAAATCTGTGATCGGTACATCCATTTTGGGACTTTTAAATTAAAGACATACTCTGGAACTGTGGAGACCACAAAGTACACTACATGACCAAAAGTATGTGGAAAACTGCTAGTTGAACATTTAATTCCAAAATCATGGGCATTCATATGGAGTAGTTCCCCCCTTTCAGCTATAAGAGCCTCCACTCTTCTGGCAAGGCTTTCCACTAGATGTTGGAGCATTGATGCAGGGACTTGTTTCCGTTCAGCCACAAGAGCATTAGTGAGGTCGGACAATTATGTTTGTCGATTAGGTCTGACTCGCAGTCAGCGTTCCAATTCATCCCAAAGGTGTTCAATGGGGTTCAGGGTCAGGGCTCTGTGCACGCCAGCGGCGCAGCGGTCTGAGGCACTACATCTCAGTGCTAGAGGTGTCACTACAGACCCTGGTTCGATTCCAGGCTGTATCACAATCCGGCAGTGAATGGGAGTCCCATAGGGTGGCGTACAAATGGCCGAGCGCCGTCCAGGTTTGGTGTCTTAACTGACTTGCCTGGTTAAATATACAGTGAGGGAAAAAAGTATTTGATCCCCTGCTGATTTTCTACGTTTGCCCACTGACAAAGACATGATCAGTCTATAATTTTAATGGTAGGTTTATTTGAACAGTGAGAGACAGAATAACAACAAAAAAATCCAGAAAAACGCATGTCAAAAATGTTATAAATTGATTTGCATTTTAATGAGGGAAATAAGTATTTGACCCCTCTGCAAAACATGACTTAGTACTTGGTGGCAAAACCCTTGTTGGCAATCACAGAGGTCAGACGTTTCTTGTAGTTGGCCACCAGGTTTGCACACATCTCAGGAGGGATTTTTTCCACTCCTCTTTGCAGATCTTCTCCAAGTCATTAAGGTTTCGAGGCTGATGTTTGGCAACTCGAACTTTCAGCTCCCTCCACAGATTTTCTATGGGATTAAGGTCTGGAGACTGGTTAGGCCACTCCAGGACCTTAATTTCGACAAACAATTTCTGTATGGACCTCGCTTTGTGAGGGTGGGGCATTGTCATGCTGAAACAGGAAAGGGCATTTTCCAAACTATTGCCACAAAGTTGGAAGCACAGAATCATCTAGAATGTCATTGTATGCTGTAGCGTTAAGATTTCCCTTCACTGGAATTAAGGGCCCTAGCCCGATCCATGAAAAACAGCCCCAGACCATTATTCTTCCTCCACCAAACTTTACAGGTGTCATTATGCATTGGGGCAAGTAGCGTTTTTCTCGCATCCGCCATACCCAGATTCGTCTGTCGGACTGCCAGATGGTGAAGACTGATTCATCACTCCAGAGAACGTGTCTCCACTTCTCCACCGTCCAATGGCGGCGAGCTTTACACCACTCCAGCCGACACTTGGCATTGCACATGGTGATCTTAGGCTTGTGTGCGAATGCTCGGCCATGGAAACCCATTTCATGAAGCTCCCAACGAACAGTTCTTGTGCTGATGTTGCTTCCAGAGGCAGTTTAGAACTCGGTAGTGTAGCAACCGAGTGTCAGGTTTTGGCCATGACTGTTCGGGTTTTGGTCACTAGATGTCCCCATTGCACCTTTTTTGTACCTTTTGTTTTTCTTGCTCTAATTATTGTTTGCACCTGTAGGTCATTCCCTTGTTAGTATTTAAACCCTGTGTGTTCCTCAGTTCCTTGCTCAGTGTTTGTAAGTTAGCACCCAGCCCCAGCCCAAGCCTTGTTTTATATAGATATTTCTCTGGTGGGATTTTCCAGAGGTTCTCTGGTTTAGTTCTTGTGTTTTGTTTGAGTAGTCTTTTGAGGTTTGTTTTTCCCTGCTGTTTTTACCACTTTGTGGAGTTTCTTTTGTTTTTTGGAGGTTTTCCTCTTTGTGCCTCTTGGCTTTATTTTTGGACATTGTGGATTTAGTTTCTTTGCCTGAAGATTTTGTTCTTTTATTAAACCACCATCTCTAGTACTGCTGTGTCTGCCTCATCTTCTGGGTTCTGACAATTATTGGTGACTGTTTCTCACCGGGTCGTGACAGAAACACTGAGCCCTTATTATGAACCCAGAGGCAGCCAGTACCCAGGATCTTTTTTCCATGCTGTCCCACCATGAGGGGACTGTCCAACGCCACGAAGCTGCTCTGGTTCAGCAAGAGGCCTTAATGGCTAGACATTCTCACCTTCTGTCAGAGATGCTGACTTCCATAAAGCAGATTTCGGATCGACTTTCCCCGGCAACCGCTTCTGCTCCAGTTCATCCGATTCAAGGCCCCTGGCAGTTAATCCCCTGGCTGAACCTCGTCTGCCGCCTCCCCAACGGTTCTCAGGGGATCCGGAGTGTTTGTAAGGGGTTTTTCACCCAATGTTCTCTCTCCTTTGAGCTGCAACCATAAAGCCGTTTCCCACCGACCGGTCCAAGATAGCATATATCATCACCCTGCTGTCGGAAAAGGCCCTAGCCTGGGCTACTGCTGTGTGGGATGCCCAAAGTCCCTGCTGTGCCAGCTACTCTACCTTTGCCGAAGAATTCAAGCGAGTGTTTCAAGGTCCTACCAACGGCCCTGACTCAGCCAAACAGCTCCTGACTCTCCGCCAAGGTCGGCGCAGCGTGACGGACTATGCCATCCAGTTCCGCACTGTGGCAGCAGCAAGTGGCTGGAACGACGAGGCGCTCACAGTTTGTTTTTTGAAGGGTCTTTCTGACACCATCCAAGATGAACTGGCCACTCGGGAACCACCGGACAACCTCGAGTCCCTTATCAAGTTGGCTTCACGCATAGACCAGCGTCTGAGAGAGAGGGAACAAAACCATAGACCGCTCACCCTAGCTCCTACTCGGTTCCAGCTCCGAGTCTCCACCTTTATCCTCGCTGGCTCCACCAGAACCCATGCAGGTTGGACGCATCTCCCAGGCTGAGAGAGACCGCCGGATGAGGGAGCGATGCTGTCTATATTGCGGCAAACCGGGCCATTTCCGCTCCACGTGTCCCGGGCTCCAGGGAAACGCACTCTCCCGTGCAGGCCTGGGAGGACTGTAACGGGAAACATAACCTCCTCCCATCCATCCAACTCCCGCCTGCTCATTCCAGTTACCCTTTCCTGGGACGACCACGAGTTTTCTCTTCAAGCCTTGGTAGACTCTGGAGCCGCAGGTAACTTCATGGATGGGATCTGGGCGAAGGAGAATGGCGTTCCTTCTGAACCTCTAAGTGACCCCATAAGGGTTACTACGTTGGATAGAAGTCCTTTGGGATCTGGACTTGTCACTCGTGCCACTACCCCCTTACGACTTTCAGTTTCCCAACACCAGGAAGTGATGAACTTTCATCTGATCTCCTGTTCCGAGTTTCCTCTCGTCCTTGGTTATCCCTGGCTTCACAGCCATAACCCTCACATCGACTGGTCTGTGGGCACTATCAAGCAGTGGGGTCCTACGTGCCAAGCCACTTGTATCTTCCCGAGTTCCCAGATCTCCTTCCGAGTCTCTAGAATCCATCGACTTGTCCCGAGTTCCCGAGTGTTACCATGACCTCAAACTGGTATTTAGCAAACAGAGGGCCACCAAACTACCACCCCATAGACCTTACGATTGCACCATCGACCTGTTGCCGGGGACCTGCCCTCCCAGGGGTCGGATCTTTTCCCTTTCTCCTCCCGAACGAGCTGCTATGGATACCTACATCAAGGACGCTCTGACAGCAGGCCTCATGCGTCCATCTACCTCGCCGGGCGGGAGCAGGGTTTTTCTTTGTGGCCAAGAAAGACGGTGGATTACGACCTTGCATCGACTACCGGGGGACTCAATGCCATAACCGTCCGTAACCGCTACCCGCTACCCCTATGGCCACAGCCTTTGAGCTGCTCCAGGAAGCAGTTGTCTTCACTAAGCTTGACCTGCGGAACGCATACCATCTTGTGCGGATCAAACCCGGGGGCGAGTGGAAGACCGCTTTCAACACGCCTACTGGTCACTCCGAATACTCTGTGATGCCCTTCGGCCTGACCAACGCTCCGGCTGTGTTCCAAGCGCTCATAACGATGTGCTTAGGGATATGCTTAACATCTTTGTGTTTGTTTACTTGGATGACATCCTCATCTTTTCGAGCTCCCTTCAAGAACACACTAAGCATGTCAGACAAGTGCTCAAACGCCTCCTAGACAGCCATTTGTACGTTAAGCCGGAGAAGTGTGAATTCCATTCCTCTCGAGTACAATTCCTGGGATTTATAGTGGAACCCGGACGAGTCCAGATGGACCCCAAGAAGGTAGAGGCGGTAGCGGATTGGCCCACCCCCAAGGCCGTTAAGGAAGTTCAGCGTTTCCTGGGCTTCACCAACTTTACCGCAAAGTTCATCAAGAACTTCCAGCTCGGTGGCAGCCCCTCTCTCGGCGGTAACCAAGGGTGGCAACACAAGGTTTCTGTGGGGAAGAGAAGCTGAGACGGCCCTTCCAAGGACTCAAGCAGCGCATCCTCTCTGCTCCCATCCTGACACTACCAACGGCGGATGAACCTTTTTGTGGTGGAGGTGGGACGCATCAGAGGTTGGGGTTGGAGCTGTCCTGTCTCAGAGGGTGAAGACAAGAAGCTTCATCCTTGCGCCTTCTTCTCTCACCGGCTTACCCGGCCGAGAGGAATTACGATGTGGGGATCGTGAACTCCTAGCGGTTAAGATGGCATTGAAGGAATGGAGACACTGGCTCGAGGGGGCTTCTCAACCGTTTCAAGTGCTTACGGACCACAAGAATCTGGAGTATATCCAGCAGGCGAAGCGGTTGAACGCCAGACAAGCTCGATGGTCTCTTTTCTTCAGCCGATTTCAGTTTATCCTCACCTATAGACCGGGTCGAAGAATCTCAAACCGGACGCCTTGTCACGAATCTACTCTCTCCTGCCATTCGAGAAGATACTGACATGACTGTCCTTCCGGCCGCTAAGATCGTGGCTCCGATCTCGTGGCAAGTGGAGGATACCGTGAAACAAGCTCAAGCCATCGAACCGGGCCCTGGAGGAGGTCCTGCTAATCGGTTGTTTGTTCCCAAGGCAGCAAGGTCCCAAGTCCTTCGGTGGGGGCACTCCTCTCGCCTCACCTGTCACCCGGGCGTAGGCCGCACCTTGGAGTTCATCCAGCGTAAGTTCTGGTGGCCCACCATAAAAGAAGACGTTGCCACTTTCATCAAGGCCTGTTCCGTGTGCTGCCAGGGCAAATCTTCTCACCTCCGCCCTCAAGGACTCCTTCACCCTCTATCTATTCCCCACACCGACCCTGGTCCCATATCTCGCTGGACTTTATTACTGGCCTTCCTCCGTCCCATGGTAATACTACGATCCTAGTCATCATCGACAGGTTTTCTAAGGCGGCCAGGTTTGTTCCTTTGACCAAATTACCTTCTGCCAAGGAAACAGCTGAGTTGGTGATTAACCATGTGTTCGAGTCTTTGGGATTCCGCAAGATATGGTTTCCGACAGAGGTCCCCAGTTCGCCTCGGGTTTTGGGAAGGCCTTCTGCCAACTCATAGGGGCCACGGCCAGTTTATCTTCAGGGTACCATCCGGAGTCCAATGGCCAAACTGAGAGGATGAATCAGGAGCTGGAAACCACCCTCAGATGCATGGTTTCCAACAACCCATCCACTTGGTCATCCTTCATTGTTTGGGCCGAGTACGCGCACAACACCTTGTGCTCCTCCTCCACTGGTATGTCCCCGCATGAGTGTCAGTTTGGCTATGCGCCTCTATTGTTCCCGGACCAGGAGGCAGAAGTCAGAGTGCCTTCAGCCTCGAGGGTTCATCAGGCGCTGTCGAGCTTCGTGGAAGAAGGCACGTCTTAATCTTCTGCGTTCCTCTCAGCAGTACCAACGACAAGCCAACAGAGGTCGCCGTCCCGGTCCTACCCTGTACCCCGGCCAGAGAGTATGGCTCTCAACTAAGAACCTACCACTCACGGGTGGAGTCTCGCAAGCTGTCCCAGAGGTTCATCGGTCCCTTTAAGATTGCCAGGAGAGTCAATCCCGTTACTTTTCGCCTGCACTTACCCAGATCCCTTAAGATCAATCCAACATTTCACATTTCTTTATTAAAACCTGTTGTTTTTCTCCCCTTATCCCGGCAGGCAGACCTCCCCCTTCCGCCCCGTGTCATCGGTGGCCAGCCGGCTTCCGTCCACCGGATACTGGATTCCCGCCCGGGTGCAGCGGTCCTGGCAGTATCTGGTGGACTGGGAAGGCTACGGTCCCGGAGCGCTCCTGGGTTCCTGCCAAGGACATACTGGACCCTGACCTCATTCGTCAGTTCAGGCCCTCCACCCTGAGGAAGGCTGGTAGGAACGTCAGGAGCCGTTCCTAGGAGGGGGATTCTGTCAGGTTTTGGCCATGACTGTTCGGGTTTTGGTCACTAGATGTCCCCATTGCACCTTTTTGTACCTTTTTGTTTTCTTGCTCTAATTATTGTTTGCACCTGTAGGTCATTCCCTTGTTAGTATTTAAACCCTGTGTGTTCCTCAGTTCCTTGCTCAGTGTTTGTAAGTTAGCACCCAGCCCCAGCCCAAGCCTTGTTTTATATAGATATTTCTCTGGTGGGATTTTCCAGAGGTTCTCTGGTTTAGTTCTTGTGTTTTGTTTGAGTAGTCTTTTGAGGTTTGTTTTTCCTTGCTGTTTTTACCACTTTGTGGAGTTTCTTTTGTTTTTTGGAGGTTTTCCTCTTTGTGCCTCTTGGCTTTATTTTTGGACATTGTGGATTTAGTTTCTTTGCCTGAAGATTTTGTTCTTTTATTAAACCACCATCTCTAGTACTGCTGTGTCTGCCTCATCTTCTGGGTTCTGACAATTATTAGTGACTGTTTCTCGCACCGGTCGTGACACCGGGGACAGACGATTTT
>NW_025533999.1:130000-314160 GCF_020615455.1 Coregonus clupeaformis | reverse complement strand
AGTTAACATCTGAATGTAGACAATGCTGGGACAGTATTGACCACAGGATCGTAGATTAGACCTGCCGTCTTACACTTACTCAATTACTTCTACTATGTTACACACACAACGTCACTTTCATAGTTTACGAATAATGTAACAGGGCAAATTACTTGTATGTTGTTGTTGCCTCTCAGTGGGATTCCGATGGGATGGGATGAGTGGTTGGAGGATGGTTGTCCAGTCTCTCTCGCCAGTAGAGCTGAGGCCAGCGGGCCGAAGTAGTTCACAGCTGAAGGTACAATACCCACTTCTTCTCTCTCTCAGTCTTCAGTAAAGTCTATTAGAGTTGCTTTCGTGCAGTGAACCCTTCCTTTGGAACTCAGTTAGTTTTGAATGCAAACCGATGCGCTCAGCAGGATCACCTCTGGGATGATTGCTTCGGTCTGAGTAGGATAAGTCTTTGTCGATAAGTGTTTGGCTTACAAGGAGAGGTGGATCATTTGATCAACTGGAGTGGCCTCGCCTCGAAGAATTTGATCTGACGTCTGTTTGTAAGTTATGTACTTTATAGGGATACCCGATTGGCTGAACAGGGAATCACTGGACCGCCCTGTTGATTCGGAGAACCCAGCACATTTATGTTCATATTATATACATCAGAGACTTCCCATAAGTGTCCAAAGCATGTCTCTACTATACATAAAACAGTTTAACAGTCCCTAGGATAAAATACGTAGCTTGTAGGTACTAGACATACCTTGAGTGGTTTACATACTTTCTATGTTCCAGAAAATCCTCATTATACCCCCTTTTTAATTACAGAAAAAGTGAAGAAAGTTATTACAATATGCTTCAAGTTATATCAATATGTCGTGAGTCCCCCAGTTGAATACATTGTTAAGGAAACATGTTTAAATGTCCTTTGCGCCACTTCCTTTTTCACAAAGAGTAAAACGTTCCTGACCCTCCTTATCTGGAATATGTACTGAACAAAGATTTAAACACAACATGCAACAATTTCAAAGATTGTACTGAGTTACAGTTCATATAAGGAAATCAGTCAAGTGAAATAAATTCATTAGGTCCTAATCTATTGATTGAATAGAGATACGTATGCATCTGTTGGTCACAGATATCTTAACAAAAAGGTAGGGGCATGGATCAGAAAACCAGTCAGTTTCTGATGTGACCACCATTTGCCTCATGCAGCGCGAAACATCTACTTCACATAGAGTTGATCAGGCTGTTGATTGTGGCCTATGAAATGTTGTCCCATTCCTCTTCATTGGCTATGCGAAGTTGCTGGATATTGGATGGAACTGGAACATGCTCTTGTACACGTCAATCCAGAGCATCCCAAACATGCTCAATGGGTGACATGTCTGATGAGTATGTAGGCCATGGAAGAACTGGGACCTTTTCAGCTTCCAGGAATTGTGTACAGATCTTTGCGACATGGGGCCGTGCATTATTATGCTGAAACATGAGATGATCGCGGCGGATCAATGGCATGAAAATGGGCCTCAGGATCTCGTCACGGTATCTCTGTGTGTTCAAATTGCCATCAATAATATGCAGTTGTGTTCGTTGTACATAGCTTATGCCCGCTCATAATATAACCCAACCGCCACCATGGATTACTCTGTTCACAACGTTGACATCAGCACACCGCTCTCCCACACTTCGCCATATACGTGGTCTGCGGTTGTGAGGCCGGTTGGACGTGTTGTGGAAATTCTTACACAGGGACACTCAAAGTAAATCTTAAATGAATCATTGTTCATTGTCAGCGCAATGGAGATGTTAAAACAAACTTAATGCACCATAGTGAATGTCGGTCAGAAGCTCTAACGGGGCAGTCCCGTTAGTTCTCTTATATACTGCAGACAAGTCATATTTGCATGATTTGAGCTTATTCAAAATTATTTCATTATTAACGTTTGCTTCATTCATGTGACCGACCAATACTGGGTCATGCATGTGACAGACCAATACCTCACGAAGCTTCTTCTCTCTAAGCTGAGACTTTGAAACTGAGATATCCTTTCTCTAAACAAGGTTCTGGGCGTACTGCCAATTTGCAGACATTGATAGTGAGGATTCGTTCAATTAGTCACTTGCATGAACACAGCAATTGGTTTATAGAAAAGCACAGCCATAGAACATAGAAATGGTTAAATAGAAAAGACGTACTGCCAAATTCTCTAAAATGACTTATGCTAAATTCTCTGGCAACAGCTCTGGTGGACATTCCAGCAGTCAGCATGCCAATTGCACGCTCCCTCAAAACTGGAGACATCTGTATCATTGTTGTTTGTGACAAAACTTCCAATTTGAAAGTGGCCTTTTATTGTCCCTAGCACAAGTTGCACCTGTGTAATGATCATGCCGTTAAATCAGCTTGTTGATATGTCACACCCATCAGGTGGATGGATTATCTTGCCAAATGAGAAATGCTCACTAACAGGGAAGTGTGATCCACCTGAATTACAAACCCTTGAGATACATGGTGGGGTGTTGTGGTGTTTGGCTGATGGTGCTTGGGTCCTGTTTGTCTATGCTTCTGGGTAGAAAGTCTACAGTCAGCCATGCTCTTGTGGTTGAGGACCTCATCCTGATGTTTGTGATGTCATTCTAACGCCTCTCATTTGTCAGGGCTCTGAAACGTCCTGGACCGGGGGAAGTGGAGAGGGAGGGGACAAATAACATGAAGATGAGGGTGTTTAAGATCATTTTGATTATCATGGTGTCTATGATGGTGAACTACCTCACTATGATTGTGATTTTGTCTTTGTACAATGTCCTTGATTGGGTTGTGTTCTATTCGGTCACTATCCATTTGTTTCTCCATAAGTGTGGTAAGTGGGATTGTCCAGCCACTACTGTACCTCCACAGGGCTGGGAAACTGCCCTGTATCAGAGGTCTCTGAGTAAGAGGTGACTTCCTATTACGGGGCACTCATACTGCTCACTACTTTCAGCAACCAACCAAAATCTGTAATTTTCAACAGAAAGATATGTTCAGTAATTTAACAGTTACTGACTAGAGAGCTTCCAACCAAAGTTGAGAAAGTTTCCAACTTTATGCAAATTATCAGCAATGCAACTACGCGATAGCAAATTGGAGGAGGGAGAGTCTCACTAGCTACCTGTTACACAGTGCAGGATAGACTAACAGCCAAACATAGAAATACAAATACTAGATCATAAACATAGAATATAATCACATAGATCTCAACGACACACCCTGACCCAACCAACAAGAGTTCTCTAGGTCAGGGCGTGACAGATTGTGTGTAGTCCAATCACAAGGCATGCTTACAGTCGGGAACGTGCAGCAAATCTGTCAGTAAACAGCATGCAGCCAAAACAGGCCTTTCACCAAATTTCAAATACAATCACAGAGGTTGGAAAGAAAATGGATCCTGCTGAAAAGAGAAGACTAATCTGTCTCTAGGCTACCAAGTTATTAATTTCCAAATAGGCCTATTGAGTGAACAGCATTGTTTTACAAAGTAAAACAAGACAGATAAGCTTTTGGCACGAGCGCATCGGCCATTGCGGTGTGAGCTGTGAATCATTGGGTGAGTCAGTGAAACTGGAAAGCTTTTTTAGGATTATAACTTCCTCCTCATATTGTACAACTTGTTTCTCCACACACCTACAGTGAGGGAAAAAAGTATTTGATCCCCTGCTGATATCGTAAAATTTGCCCAATAACAAAGAAATTATCAGTCTATAATTTTAATGGTAGGTTTATTTGAACAGTGAGAGACAGAATAACAACCAGAAAAACGCATGTCAAAAATGTTATTAATTGATTTGCATTGTAATGAGGGAAATAAGTATTTGACCCCTCTGCAAAACATGACTTAGTACTTGGTGGCAAAACCCTTGCTGGCAATCACAGAGGTCAGACGTTTCTTGTAGTTGGCCACCAGGTTTGCACACATCTCAGGAGGGATTTTGTCCCACTCCTCTTTGCAGATCTTCTCCAAGTCATTAAGGTTTCGAGGCTGACGTTTGGCAACTCGAACCTTCAGCTCCCTCCACAGATTTTCTATGGGATTAAGGTCTGGAGACTGGCTAGGCCACTCCAGGACCTTAATGTGCTTCTTCTTGAGCCACTCCTTTGTTGCCTTGGCCGTGTGTTTTGGGTCATTGTCATGCTGGAATACCCATCCACGACCCATGTTCAATGCCCTGGCTGAGGGAAGGAGGTTCTCACCCAAGATTTGACGGTACATGGCCCCGTCCATCGTCCCTTTGATGCGGTGAAGTTGTCCTGTCCCCTTAGCAGAAAAACACACCCAAAGCATAATGTTTCCACCTCCATGTTTGACGGTGGGGATGGTGTTCTTGGGGTCATAGGCAGCATTCCTCTTCCTCCAAACACGGCGAGTTGAGTTGATGCCAAAGAGCTCTATTTTGGTCTCATCTGACCTGAAGACTTTCACCCAGTTCTCCTCTGAATCATTCAGATGTTCATTGGCAAACTTCAGATGGGCATGTATATGTGCTTTCTTGAGCAGGGGGACCTTGCGGGCGCTGCAGGATTTCAGTCCTTCACAGCGTAGTGTGTTACCAATTGTTTTCTTGGTGACTATGGTCCCAGCTGCCTTGAGATCATTGACAAGATCCTCCCGTGTAGTTCTGGGCTGTTTCCTCACCATTCTCATGATAATTGCAACTCCACGAGGTGAGATCTTGCATGGAGCCCCAGGCCGAGGGAGATTGACAGTTCTTTTGTGTTTCTTCCATTTGCGAATAATCGCACCAACTGTTGTCACCTTCTCACCAAGCTGCTTGGCGATGGTCTTGTAGCCCATTCCAGCCTTGTGTAGGTCTACAATCTTGTCCCTGACATCCTTGGAGATCTCTTTGGTCTTGGCCATGGTGGAGAGTTTGGAATCTGATTGATTGATTGCTTCTGTGGACAGGTGTCTTTTTATACAGGTAACAAACTGAGATTAGGAGCACTCCCTTTAAGAGTGTGCTCCTAATCTCAGCTCGTTACCTGTATAAAAGACACGTGGGAGCCAGAAATCTTTCTGATTGAGAGGGGGTCAAATACTTATTTCCCTCATTAAAATGCAAATCAATTGATAAAAAATTTGACGTGTTTTTCTGGATTTTTTTGTTGTTATTCTGTCTCTCACTGTTCAAATAAACCTACCATTAAAATTATAGACTGATCATTTCTTTGTCAGTGGGTAAACGTACAAAATCAGCAGGGGATCAAATACTTTTTTCCCTCACTGTAGGCCTAGGCTACTGATTGATTCAATACCTCGTCGTTTTTATTTATCTCATATTCTGAGTTTGTCAGTGTCAAAGTAGCCTGTCATTTAGATCATTTGAGAGTCAACTAAAATGGTGTAGAATTGCATGAAATGAGTTTACCAGTAAATCACCCCCACACCATAACACCTCCTCCTCCATGCTTTACGGTGGGAAATACATTTGCGGAGATCATCCGTTCACCCACACCCATCTCACAAAGACACAGCGGTTGGAAACAAAAATCTCAAATTTGGACTCCAGACCAAAAGACACGTTTCCACCTGTCTAATGTCCATTGCTCATGTTTCTTGGCCCAAGCAAGTCTCTTATTATTATTGGTGTCCGTTAGTAGTGGTTTCATTGCAGCAATTTCACCATGAAGGCCTGATTCACACAGTCACGCATTTATTTGGGCTGCAATTTCTGAGACTGGTAACTCTAATGAACTTATCCTCTGCAGCAGAGGTAACGCTAGGTCTTCCATTCTTTTTTTATTTATTTTCTTTTTTTAATGTTTATTTTTATATATATTATTTTATTTTTGCTTTTTTTTATATATATATATATATATATATTTTTAGTCATTTACAGACGCTCTTATCCAGAGCCTTATTCTGTGGTGGTCCTCATGAGAGCCAGTTTCATCATAGCGCCTTGATAGTTTTTGTGACTGTACTTGAAGAAACTTTCAAAGTTCTTGACATTTTCCGTATTGACTGACCTTCATGTCTTATAGTAATGATGGACTGTCATTTCTCTTTCCTTATTTCAGCTGTTCTTGCCATAATATGGACTTGGTCTTTTACCAAATAGGGCTATCTTCAGTATACCCCACCCCTACCTTGTCACAACACAACTGATTGGCTCAAGCACACTTATTTGGTTACCACATTATTCCATATGTGTTATTTCATAGTTTTGTGTAGAAAATAGTTTTAAAAAATAAAGAAAAACCCTTGAAGTAGTCTACATGGATAAACGCTTCTCACTCTATCTCACAGATGCCATGGTTGCCCTTAGTTTGAAGATTTAATCCGGAGACAGGTGTTTTATACAACAGCCTTCTTTGTGTTCTCTTTTCGACTCATTCAGCATATTTGCAACCAAACTCCAGAATTTTCTCCATCTCCTTAGCTATCATACTTCCACTGGGCACTCCACTGATTTTAAAACTCTGTCCTCCAGAACGTGGAGAGCCTTAGCAACACTTTTGCAGTTCTTCATGATATCTTTCCAAAAAAGCCGCTTTATAAAGATTTACCTACACATACTGAGTCTATGTTATAGACAGAAGCGTGCTACATGGCAGACCAATCCAAACTCATCTCTCGGCATGTCCAGCCCAACAATTACCTCAGCCAATCATGGCTAGCGGGAAAGTTCCTGTCTTTTTCTGTGGCTAAACCAACTTGGCTTGTAATTGAACAATTTTATTTGTATTTACAAATGGCAGACAAGTTTGTTATTAAAGCACATGAATGTTTGCATGTTCAAGAAGGCATTTCTGCCAAAAAACGCATTTTGGTAAAAAAAAAAGTTTACTTTCAATTGCCTCTCCTGTGAAGTAGTAACACGCAACAAACGCCTAGTTTCCTGAAACAAATCACAATTGTCAGTGATGCGACAGCGCAATAGCCAATTGGAAGAGGGAGGGCCTCAGCTAGCTTTGACACCGTGCTGGATAGGCTAACAACCAACATGTTGTTTTACGTGCTGTTCAGAGGATACACCCCTGAGGGGAGGTTTTGGCAACAAGGAAGCTGAAGGTTGTGAGTAGTGTGAGTCCTTTTCGATGTCACTGCTCTGAAGTATTGTATCAAACCTTGTAAATGTAGAAACATTTATACTTGTGCGATAGATAATGTAGGAATAACAATTTAAAAAGAAGATAAGAAGTGGATATATTATTTAGGAATGGCTCACGTCGACAGACTTTAGAATTTACATCAGATTTGTGGTTCTGTAAGCAGGAGGAGAATGAGAAACTATGTGGATCTTACTGACCACGATCACTGTGTCACGCCCTGGCCTTGAGAGCCCGGTTTTCTTTAGTTGGTTTGGTCAGGGTGTGAATTTCTATGTGTAGATCCAGTTATTGTAGTTCTGTGTTTGGCCGGGTGTGATTCCCAATCAGAGGCAGCTGTCGCTCGTTGTCTCTGATTGGGGATCGTACTTAGGTAGCCTGGTTGCCTACCTTAGTTGTGGGATCTTGTGTTCCTGTTAGGCTTGTGGTGTTATAGCCCATAGGACTTCATGGTTACGTTGCTTTTGTTGTTTTGTCGAGTGTTTATTCAATCTAATAAACATGTACGCATACCACGCTGCACCTTGGTCTGACCCGTCTCTCAACGACCGTGACAGAAGATCCCACCGCAAAAGGACCAAGCAGCGTGCCCAGAAGGAGCAAACGCCTGGGACTCAACGGGAGATAACCTTGGTAGATGTCCACCTCGGTTGGGGGAGAATTACTGAGGAGGAGGCCGTCCGTTACCAGGAAGCAATAAAGGAGAGTGTAGCCGATAAAGGACCCTGGGCGAAGGAAGAAGCCCGGGTAGGAGAGGATCAGCAGGTACAGTCGGTCCGTACGGATCTTTGGAGGAACGCATCCAATGGCAGGCGAGCAGGATCCAGGCTCTCAGCAGCGCAATGGAGCGCGTGGTGAGTAGATTGGAGCGATGGGAGAGAGGTGGCGTTTCTACACCTCTTCCAACCACACAACTCACCCGACCTCCAGCGATGGTCCCCTGCAGGGAGCACTTTAGCGTGTCGGTGCCCAGTCTGGGGACGGCAACCAGTCCTACTACAGGGCTGACTAGTCCGCTCCACCGGTGCCCAGTCCAGCTCCGGTCAGCGGCTCCACTCCGGAACAAGAGCAGTCCGCTCCACCGGGGTCCAGTTCAGCTCCGGTCAGCGGCTCCACTCCGGAGCCAGAGCAGTCCGCTCAACCGGGGTCCAGTTCAGCTCCGGTCAGCGGCTCCACTCAAGGCCCAGACGTCAGCCCCCGGAGGTCCAGACCGTGAGTGCAAGGGGGAGGCAGTAAGGGAGAGGACGTCACGCCCAGAGCCGGAGCCGTCACCGAGGCTGAATGCCCACCCGGACCCTCCCCTAATGAGTCAGGTTGTTGCGGCCTGGAGTACGCACCTTTGGGGGTACTGTCACGCCCTGGCCTTGAGAGCCCGGTTTTCTTTAGTTTAGGCTGTGAATTTCTCTGTGTAGATCTAGTTATTGTAGTTCTGTGTTTGGTCGGGTGTGATTCCCAATCAGAGGCAGCTGTCGCTCGTTGTCTCTGATTGGGGATCATACTTAGGTAGCCTGGTTGCCTACCTTAGTTGTTGGATCTTGTGTTCCTGTTAGGCTTGTGGTGTTATAGCCCATAGGACTTCACGGTTACGTTGCTTTTGTTGTTTTGTTGAGTGTTTATTCGTTCTAATAAACATGTACGCATACCACGCTGCACCTTGGTCTGACCCGTCTCTCAACGACCGTGACACACTGTTAAATGTAGATCTCAAAATCCTTTAATACTGATATTATACTTTTTACTGTTTGTAAATGCTGATCAAACATGGTTTATCCAAAAAGAGGAAAAGACCAGAAAAATTTAATGTAAACTATTTCTTATAATTGAGGCATCAAGGAAAGAAAATGTACCCTTTTGTTTGAATGTAGTTCTAGTATATCATGGACCCATTGCATTTTCAGTTTTTACTTCGAAAACATACAGCTTGATAGATTTGAAGATAGACTTGTGGTATAATTACTTTTTCATCATTAATAGTACCACTATTTTTGTTGTACTTTTTTTTATGACAATGCTATTACTAGAGTTATTACTCTGTATATTTTCCCTCCATTTTCTTACTCCCAAAAAAGCTCAAACTGAGTACACACATGTTTGTCGGTCTTGCTAGATAACAATTCCTGCTTCATTGAAATAAGTGACACATTTGACCTGACCTGGTCAGGAATAACTCAGGGCCCTATCCATCCATAACACGTTCCACACAACACGCCAAATTCTCTTCAATCATACTAAAGTGTTGTCATAACCAAGTGAGGACATTTGCATGTGAGGTGTGGTCCATCAAGTGAGGTCATTGGCAGCATCAGTTTACAGACGGGAGCGACTGAGGTGTGTTGGTGAGGATGAGTGGTTGTGTGTTATATTCCTCAAATATGAAATTTATTGAATTGTATTAATCAGATCCAATGATTTACCGCTAGTATTACTATAATATGTGAGGAGGCTGCAGCTAACAAAGAGTGAACAAATGTCAGAGGACACTTCATTAACCTTTGCATACACATTTTGGTCTCTTTAGAATTATGTATCTACAGTAAGCCATGTAAACAACTTGATAAATAACTTATATTTCTTCTAGCATATCAATAAAATATATTATTTTGGTCTAGCATGTAGTACCACCAACCAACTCTGCATTGAACAAGTAGGCCTAAGGTAGCAACAGCAACACATCCTCATCAATCACATTGATAGGTGTGGTTACTGTCACACTGAGTAGGATATTTACATGTCATGTGGTCCTTGGGTGTAACTACAGAGGTTGGCTATGTGATATGCCACACAGGTGTGTTGGCAGGTATTTGATATAGCCTGTAGATGTACCTAGCTCAGTTCTAAGAGGAGACACAATCACGAAACGACCAGGAAGAGAGGACACACCAATCACAGAGTTCAGGTTGGATGATTATTTTTAGTCTCTGATATTAGCAGTGTAACAGAGTAAAATGTTTGTATTTAAATTCCTTTAAATTCAATTTATGTTAATTTCATTGGAAAGTGCAGACATTGACTGATATTCTCAATGGTGTTTTTCTGATGTGCCTTTGATAGGAAGAGTTAACATGGTGGTGTATTGTCACCTCTCTCGCTCTCTCCCTCTCTCTCTTCTATAGTGATCATTGGAATGTTAAAGCTGGTACTTCCAAACTGAGCTTGGTAAAAAAAAGAAGAAAACAAATGAACTCCACAAACCATTCTTCTGTCCTCTCTGGCTATCTGGAGCCTGACTATGCTTTCGCAACCCCCTGCTATGCAATCAACCTCATCCTGAGTCTACCCACCAATGGCTACGTCTTGTGGCTGATAATGACCGGAGCTGGAGGGACGATGGCCTCAGAGTTCTTCGCTCTCAACTTGGCTGTATCAGAGATCATCTACTGTCTCTCTTCTGTCATTGTCTTAGTCTACATATACCTCCCTATTGCCCCTCTCCTAGCTCTGGCATCATTCTTTAGTGGTTTTATTCTCAGAAACCGCCCCCTGTTCCAGTGCTGTATATGTTTTGAGCGCTACCTGGCAGTGGTCCACCCTGTTGTCTTCCTGAAGTACAAACCTCTGAGATACAAGGTGGGGTGTTCTGGATTGGTTTGGTTGGTTGTGATTGGGTTCTGTTTTACTCCTATGTTTGTAAAGCACCTAAATGTCTTATATTATGTGTGTTTGGGTGAAATTCTGGTCTTCATTTCATTTATGATCTTCTGCTGCCTCTCAGTTCTCAGGGCTCTGAAACAGCCTGAGCCGGGGGAAGGGGCGAGAGAGAGGGAGGGGACAAATAACATGAAGATGAGAGCGTTTAAAATCATTTTGATTATCTTGGTGTCTATGATGGCAAACTACCTCCCATGGGTAGTGGTTATACCTTTTATTGGAATCTTAGATTTGGCGCAGTTCCTTTATGCCACATATGTTTGTCTCTTCATCAGTGTGGTCAGTGGGTTTGTTCAGCCCCTCCTCTACCTCCACAGGGCTGGGAAACTGCCCTGTATCAGAGGTCTGTGAGGGAGAGTTGATACTCCCGGTTTCACCTGATACAGAGGGACAATTGTAACCTGTTTGTTTATAACTGTTAGGTGATAGCTTGTAAAGAGGTTGGTAGTTGTAGATGCGCTGGAAAACAATATGTGTTTTGATTAGGAAATAACTAGGAAATCCAGAATTATCCAACCCTAGGTGTGATTACCTATCAATCTTCTTTCTAGTGCTTCACATTGCATCTTTGTGTCTGTATTTCAACAGTTACAAATTTGTATATTAAATGCTTATTTATTTATTTTTCATATTAAATTAATGCTTGTGTTGAACTTCTCTTTTCTTTTACTGTTTGTAGAGCAGAAACAATCCAGAAATCATGCAGTCAGAAAACTTTAAAAAGCAATTAGCGGTCTTTGCATACACATTTGGGTCTCTTAGATGAGTTTGTGTCCAGTCAGAGTAAACGGGCAGGCCTGTAGGGGGGCAGTCAGTCCTCTTGTTTCTGCTCTGGTCTGCGTCCGAAATTGCACCCTACACCCTATAAAGGGCTCTGGTCAAAAGATTTAGACCATATAGGGAATGGGGTACCATTTTGGATGCACCTTGATGAAATCATCAGTATGACGTAACACATAGGTGGGGCAGGGAAGGGTCCGATAGAGAAGAGATTTGGTAAAGTCCAGAGTCTGTGACAGGCACAACCACACCACACCCCCATCAATACAGGTTAGACAAATGTATATATATATATTTTTTATGTTACAATTTGAATTAAAAACGAAATTGATATACAGCTTGTGAATAAAAAAATAAGATGTAGATTATTATAATTTTTTGGCCAAGCACCATGCCCTGATAGGCAATTTATTTCCCCTTAATCATATCACAATCATCTTTTACCAGTTGAATGTAGACACAAATATACAACTTTCTTGTATTAACATTTTTCAGAAATGAGGGGAGATGTGCATTTTTGCATGTCCTGGAAATCCATTTTAACGGACAATGGATTAAGTCAGCCTAAATATTTTGGTTTCATTTTGTTAAGATACTCCAGGACAGGACTTACTCAGAGTAGATTGTGGATAAATACTTTTTCATTTTTCGATCTGTAAAATACTAAAGAATGCCTTTTTGGTTTATTTTTCTAAAGAAAATATGATATAGAATAAAAAATTTACACCATATCATTAAATCCCTATTGGCAAGTCTCAGGAATATATTGAAGGTTTGCACACTAAATTTGTTGAATGCAGATGCAGTTTCGAGAAATGGCAGTTAAAAACAAGTACACCTTTTTAGACTCAATCACCATCTCTTCAAAGTAAATTACTACATATAGTGCAGTTTGTTACATTCTGTATGAAATGGGCTTTTAAATTATGTGTAATTCAATGTTGCAAGCTTTGAAATTGTGGACGTATGTCCATTTTTAAGTTGTTAATATTCATACACATTTTATGACGCCAGTATGATAAACGTAATGAAAATATACACTTTCATCAACATTTTGACATTTTTATGTTTACTTTTTTTAAATCAAATGTTAATGTACCAAAATACAGACAAATCTCAAAATTGATAGGTAGATGCAAAAATGTTATTTCCGCTTATAACATAATATTGGACATTTCAGATGTGTAGTCAACTTGATAATCATCTTCTCTTGATGCATTTGTGTGTTTCTGATCTGATTTAAGATCAGATCTTAAATCAGGTCTCTTTTTCCAATACCAGACCTGTTCCCCAAATGGCACCCTATTCCCTACGGGCCCTTGTCAAAAGTAGTGCACTATGTATGGAAAAGGTTTCCATTTCGGAAGCATCCCAGAACTCGCCCGTTCTATCCTCCACCTGTACAAACAAATGCAGCTTCCAGAGAGGAGATGAACACTTCTGAAGGGGGGGATTCTTATTTCCCCTCTGTAGTCAACACCACCAGCCTTACATCTCAACCAGAGACCTTATTCGTTGTGTTCCATGCATTCAACTTCATCCTGAGTTTACTCACCAATGTTTACGTCCTGTGGCTGAGACTGACTGGAGCCGGAGGGATGATGGCCTCAGAGTTCTTCGCTCTCAACCTGACCATGTCTGAAATTAATGTCTGCCTGTTTGACATCTTCTCTTTGATGATTTATTACTTCCCATATGTTTCTCTTTGGTCTGCTGTGCAATTTTTCTCCAGTTTCTTGAAAGATGCTCGGCCTCTGTTCTATTGCTGTGTAACTTCCTATTACAGAGCGCGCACACTGCTCACTACTTAAAGGTGACTAAGCTACCGGAAATCAGTTACTTTCAATGGAAGGAGACAAGAGAAGACATTTAGTAATTTATCCACTGGCGACTAGAGAGCTTGCTACCAATGTTGGCAAAGTTACAACTTTATGCATATTATCAGCAATGCAACCACGTGATAGCCAGTCAGAGGAGGGAAGGTCTCGCTAGCTAGCTTTCGATAGGCTAACAACCAACATGTTGTTTTACATACCGTTCAGAAAATACCTCGCTGAGAAGAGGTTTTGGCAACAAGGTAGCTGAAGGTAGTGAGTAGTGTGAGTGTCCTGTTAGATGTCACTGCTCTGAAGTACGGCATCGACAAGATATTTAGTTTACATTAATCTGATTTCTGTCATACATCATATTCAATATCAAAACTTGACACAGTAGAAAAAACAAGGCAGCAGTGAACATGTCGTGCCCCATGAATGATGCAGTAACCTCCCTTGGGCTGTAGGAACTTTAGTGGTCTAATAATTGTTGAAAATGTGTCACTTAATTAATTAATTATTCTGCCTACTATTTCAAATTAATAGCGTATAGGGGGACCAGTGATAGTTTTTTATTCAAAGAGAACAATTAACTTGAGTCTCATATCAACAATCTTAAAGGATACATAAGGTCTTTAATTGTCAAAACAAAAGAAAACCACAGTTCTTTATAAAGATAGGATTTATTATTACGCTAAGAAAAACACAATGAAAAGAAACCAAAGATTATGATTGTTCTACTAAGATTCTAATTTTGCAATGCCGAATAGTCGAGAAGGAAACAGAATACTGTTATTTATTTACTGAGGTCCTTTCTCTTTCTCCTCGACCTGCACTGCTACCGTCTTTTGGTGCAGTCAGCTTTGTGTTGCAGCATACGGTATAAAGGTGTCCAAGACCCCGCTCTTATGGGCCGTTCGTTCTTCAGCAAAGTGTAACAGGTCTGTCAATTTTTCTTAATTCCTGGTCAGTGTTCCACCTCCGTTTCTCCGTAAGGAAGACATGCCTCTGAGTTCAGAGGCCATTTCCTAAAGCTCTGTTTCAGTCCAAGACTGACAACTCTTTGTCATGCCTACTCTCCTCTCTCCCTCCTACTCTCCTCTCTCCCTCCTCCCCTCATCTCTCCCTCCGCCTCTCATCTCTCCCTCCTACTTTCCTCTCTCTCTCCTCCTCTCCTCTCTCCCTCCTACTCTCCTCTCTCCCTCCTCCTCTCCTCTCTCCCTCCTCCTCCCCTCTCTCCCTCCTCCTCTCCTCTCTCCCTCCTACTCTCCTCTCTCACTCCTCCTCTCATCTCTCCCTCCTCCTCTCATCTCTCCCTCCTACTCTCCTCTCTCCCTCCTCCTCTCATATCCTCTCTCCCTCCTACTCTCCTCTCTCCCTCCTCCTCTCCTCTCTCCCTCCTACTCTCCTCTCTCCCTCCTCCTCTCCTCTCTCCCTCCTCCTCTCCTCTCTCCCTCCTACTCTCCTCTCTCCCTCCTCCTCTCCTCTCTCCCTCCTACTCTCCTCTCTCCCTCCTCCTCTCATCTCTCCCTCCTCCTCTCATCTCTCCCTCCTACTCTCCTCTCTCCCTCCTCCTCTCCTATCCTCTCTCCCTCCTACTCTCCTCTCTCCCTCCTCCTCTCCTCTCTCCCTCCTACTCTCCTCTCTCCCTCCTCCTCTCCTCTCTCCCTCCTCCTCTCCTCTCTCACTCCTCCTCTCATCTCTCCCTCCTACTCTCCTCTCTCCCTCCTCCTCTCCTATCCTCTCTCCCTCCTACTCTCCTCTCTCTCCTCCTCTCATCTCTCTCTCCTCCTCTCCTCTCTCCCTCCTACTCTCCTCTCTCCCTCCTCCTATCCTCTCTCCCTCCTCCTCCCCTCTCTCCCTCCTCCTCTCCTATCCTCTCTCCCTCCTACTCTCCTCTCTCACTCCTCCTCTCATCTCTCCCTCCTCCTCTCATCTCTCCCTCCTACTCTCCTCTCTCCCTCCTCCTCTCCTATCCTCTCTCCCTCCTACTCTCCTCTCTCCCTCCTCCTCTCCTCTCTCCCTCCTACTCTCCTCTCTCCCTCCTCCTCTCCTCTCTCCCTCCTCCTCTCCTCTCTCCCTCCTACTCTCCTCTCTCCCTCCTCCTCTCCTCTCTCCCTCCTACTCTCCTCTCTCCCTCCTCTCATCTCTCCCTCCTCCTCTCATCTCTCCCTCCTACTCTCCTCTCTCCCTCCTCCTCTCCTATCCTCTCTCCCTCCTACTCTCCTCTCTCCCTCCTCCTCTCCTCTCTCCCTCCTCCTCTCCTCTCTCCCTCCTCCTCTCCTCTCTCCCTCCTACTCTCCTCTCTCCCTCCTCCTCTCCTCTCTCCCTCCTACTCTCCTCTCTCCTTCCTACTCTCCTCTCTCCCTCCTACTCTCCTCTCTCTCTCCTCTCTCCCTCCTCCTCTCCTCTCTCCCTCCTACTCTCCTCTCTCCCTCCTGCAAGACAAGTCTATTTCTCCTCCAGGTCGATTCAATTCTCCATTTGTCGGTGTAGTTGCCAACTTCTGCGACAGGTCTTTTTTCATTCTCTTGTCTGTCTTTTGGTTGAGTTTTCAATTACGTTTCCAAGGAGATGGGATCATTCATCCAATGGGCGTGGCCTCGCCTTGCGGACCTTGAACTCTTTTCTGTTTAGTAAGTCCTCTAATTTATAGGGAGACTCACAGAAGGCGCGCTCTAATGGCCGGACAGTGTGACATTGGGAACACCCCGATGAATCGGAGAACAACACATTTAAGGTTCATATGAAATTAATGTTTCTGTCTTTACAGAGAACTGTTTCACAATCTTAAAAGGAAATAAGCAATCCATTGATCCTAAACACGACTAGAATAAGATACAGTTGAAGTCGGAAGTTTACATACACTTTGGTTGGAGTCATTAAAACTCATTTTTCAACCACTCCACAAATTTCTTGTTAACAAACTATAGTTTTGGCAAGTCGGTTAGGACATCTACTTTGTGCATGACACAAGTAATTTTCATAACAATTGTTTACAGACAGACTATTTCACTTATAATTCACTGTATCACAATTCCAGTGGGTCAGAAGTTTACATACACTAAGTTGACTGTGCCTTTAAACAGCTTGGAAAATTCCAGAAATTGATGTCATGGCTTTAGAAGCTTCTGATAGGCTAATTGACATACTTTTAGTCAATTGGAGGTGTACATGTGCATGTATTTCAATGCCTACCTTCAAACTCAGTGCCTTTGCTTGGCATCATGGGAAAATCAAAAGAAATCAGCCAAGACCTCAGAAAGGAATGTGTAGACCTCCACAAGTCTGGTTCATCCTTGGGAGCAATTTCCAAACGCCTGAAGGTACCACGTTCATCTGTACAAACAATAGTACGCAAGTATAAACACCATGGGACCACGCAGACGTCATACCGCTCAGGAAGGAGACACGTTCTGTTTCCTAGCGATGAACAAACTTTGGTGCGAAAAGTGCAAATCAATCCCAGAACAACAGCAAAGGACCTTGTGAAGATGCTGGAGGAAAACGGGTACAAAAGTATCTATATCCACAGTAAAACAAGTCCTATATCGACATAACCTGAAAGGCCACTCAGCAATGTCTCCCGAGTGGCGCAGTGGTCTAAGGCACTGCATCGCAGTGCTAGCTGTGCCACTAGAGATCCTGGTTCGAATCCAGGCTCTGTCGTAGCCGGCCGTGACCGGGAGACCCATGGGGCGGCGCACAATTGGCCCAGCGTCGTCCAGGGTAGGGGAGGGAATGGCCGGCAGGGATGTAGCTCAGTTGGTAGAGCATGGCGTTTGCAACGCCAGGGTTGTGGGTTCGATTCCCAAGGGGGGCCAGTATGAAAAAAATAACTGTAAGTCGCTCTGGATAAGAGCATCTGCTAAATGACTAAAAATGTTTTTTTTTTTAAAGGAAGAAGCCACTGCTCCAAAACCTCCATAAAATAGCCAGACTATGGTTTGCAACTGCACATGGGGACAAAGATCGTACTTTTTGGAGAAATGTCCTCTGGTCTGATGAAACAAAAATAGAACTGTTTGGCCATAATTACCATCGTTATGTTTTGAGGAAAAAGGGGATAGCAGCATCATGCTGTGGGGGTGCTTTGCTGCAGGAGGGACTGGTGCACTTCACAAAATAGATGGTTTCATGAGGAAGGAAAATTATGTGGATATATTGAAGCAACATCTCAAGACATCAGTCAGGAAGTTAAAGCTTGGTCGCAAATGGGTCTTCCAAATGGACAATGACCCCAAGCATACTTCCAAAGTTGTGGCAAAATGGCTTGAGGACAGCAAAGTCAAGGTATTGGAGTGGCCACCACAAAGCCCTGACCTCAATCCTATAGAAAATGTGTGGGCAGAATTGAAAAAGTGTGTGCAAGCAAGGAGGCCTACAAACCTGATTCAGTTACACCAGCTCTGTCAGGAGGAATGGGCCAAAATTCACCCAACGGAAGCTTGTGGAAGGCTACCCGAAACATTTGACCCAAGTTAAACAATTTAAAGGCAATGCTACCAAATACTAATTGAGTGTATGTAAACTTCTGACCCACTGGGAATGTGATGAAAGAAATAAAAGCTGAAATAAATCATTCTCTCTACTTTTATTCTGACATTTCACATTCTTAAAATACATTTTTACTAGGATTAAATGTCAGGAATTGTGAAAAACTGAGTTTAAATGTATTTGGGTAAGGTGTATGTAAACTTCCGACTTCAACTGTATATACATTTTATGTTACTATAGTGAAATACATATTATGCTTTTAATAACGTAGGAAAATCAGAGGAAAAATATCACAATGTGATATCAAGACATGTTGTGAGTTTTTCAGTTGAATACATTGATAGATCCACGAAGAGATCCTTTTGACTCTGTTCACGAAGAGATCCTTTTGACTCTTTGTTCACGAAGAGATCCTTTTGACTCTTTGTTCATGAAGAGATCATTTTGACTCTTTCTTCACAAAGAGATCCTTTTGACTCTTTGTTCACAAAGAGATCCTTTTGACTCTTTGTTCACGAAGAGATCCTTTTGACTCTTTGTTCACGAAGAGATCCTTTTGACTCTTTGTTCACGAAGAGATCCTTTTGACTCTTTGTTCACGAAGAGATCCTTTTGACTCTTTGTTCATGCTCTTTCCAGGGGGCACTCACCCAGCCCAGATAACAGTCAGTTCTGGGCCAAACACCACCAGTCATCCGCAAGTGTCGGTTAACTACCGGACAGATTCTGTGCCTATGTGCCAGATACTTGGCAGCTGCACGAGATCTGCACAGGGTTTTGAGCTGTGTTTGTACTTCAGCACCGAGTATGGCGTGGGGTATATGACCCATGCCATATAAAGCCTGCATACCCAGTAGCTATCCTGGAGGATGGTTGCCAGCTTTGATATAAAATCTTGTCCCATTACAACCAAATACTTTTGTTTTTATAAAATGATTCCCTCATTCAATGAATCGGGGATCAAGTGGATAAGGTAGTCTACTTCAAAGCAAGGTATCTAAGTAGACATGTTAATATATAAGACTCGAATATTCATGTTTGAGGGGAGATCTATGCACAGCAAGTGATTGGTCAATTAGGCTATTCTTAGAATAATTTTTTTTTTACGTTGTTGCGATTACATGGCTACTGTTTAATAGAGGGGAATCCCAGTTTTCCAATGGTGCAGATTTATTTAGGCTATCTACAAAGTCGGTAGAAAGGTGACAATGACATTATTTCTTAGTTAGCTATAGTTAACTAGAGAGTTAACAAATTATGTTTTGAATTGGCTACCTAGTTAGTCTTTCTGTCATTATTTTATACCTGCTGCTGAAATGTTGCGAACTCTCACTGGCACACAAGCAGCACGCACAGACACACTGAAGGGTCATTCCGATGATGGCTGATATGTAGATTTTTAAGTGATTGACAATATTTAAGTGTGCCTTCATGAATTACATTGACAAAAATTATTTAACTAATTTCCATGACTTTTCATGACCTTACAAACCCTCATTTGACCACTTGGAACAGCACATCATGCGCATTCAGGATGACACATTATGTCACGCACAGATTCATAAACTAGTGGCAAATAAACTTGAACAAAGCGGAAACAGGAAATGAATGCCCACTCTCTAATGCTATTCAATGCAGATCCCGCCTTCATTCCGCTTTGATCAACCTTTTTTTCCTCAGTGTGTGAATCTGGGCCGGTGATTGACTACTTTGTTTTATAGAGGAGCTGGTACACAATCCCCCCAAAATTAGAAGTGCCGGTACAGCTCAAACCCAAGTCAAGCGCTGGTTTTGGATTATGTTTTACCTAATAGAAACTGAATGGTGAATGATGACAGGAGTAGTTTTCTTTCTAGATAAAGTAAGTTGTTTCTGAACACTTCTAAATTAATCATGATAATGCCATGATTAAGAAAAATTAATGAATCATGAATAATGATGAATGAGAAAGTTTGAGGCTACAACAAAATATGCTTTCCTCTTACCATTACCAAAAATAGGGGAGATTTGCATTTTTGGGAGGTATGATCTTTGTCCCCCTGTAACTATCTCACTTTTTATCATTCACAATTCATTCATATCCATAATCGTGTTAGCATCCACATTAACGTAGACGTGTTCAGAAACGTGTATTCTTACTTCCTTTCCTAGGTCTCTTTCCTCCTTCTTTGGCTTAATTTCATCCTTTCCTAGATCCGTTTCCTTATGTCCTTTGGCGGCTCGGCCCTAATCTATGTGCTCTCTGACACCTGGAGTTGCATGGCAAATGCTCCAGGAGCACAAGGAAGACAAAAGGACAATGCTCAAGGACTTGTCAGCCCTTCCCCCTCTGAGGGGCCAAAGTGTATCTCTGTTACAGTCCCCAGAGGACTGACTATAGAATGAGTCATAGAATAATACTATATTAACCATGATTGGTATTTATCTGAAACGTATTCACTGAGGAAAGCTCTGATGCTATCTATATGGATGTATGATCTCTGTGGTAAATTCTATTTGTACAGGGTGAACTCTCAAAGAGGTTTTATTGTCCTCTAAGGAATTCTGCCTTATTTACGTAGGTCATCCCCCACACAAGCCTTTAAATGTTGAGACACCTTGGTGGTCAGGTTACTCTGTAAACTTGGTATTGTGTGATTGGTCAATGGTGGTTGGTTGTGGGTTAAAAGGTTACACCTTCAGATGTATAAATGGAATGAAATGCATTTGTTCTCAAATATCCTGTATCCCGCCCATGTAGGAAGGTTGTATGATCAATTCTAATTTCCTAGGTTTCTAGGCCTCTGGCCTCTCTTTGTTCATGCTTTGTCTTCTAAGTTTAACCTTAGGATCTATATGGCTAGAATAATGCTTTGTTAATGTCACTATTTCCTTGTATCTTAAGCTTTATGCCTTGTATGTGAATCCATTCATTTTACAATATAATTAAAAACACTTGCATTTAGAATTCCATTCTCATGACCTTTTCTTGATCTTAGTCAGTTAAACGCATCATACTTGATTGCACATGGTTTAACTATGGTGTTCTTGCATATTCCTATTTATCTTATGGAGTCAGATAAAGATCATTCATTTAATGGGCTACTTGCTTAGTCTTATTACGAGTCGCATGTATATATATATTATACTGTATATTCGCATATCAAATATCACTGGCCACTACACCTTTCCTAGCTCCCATAAAAACAATCCACCTACATCTTAATCTAACAGTTTCTTTGCTCTTATCCACCTCAAGTCCACCAGATTCCTCAAAACGATGCAAGACCTTGGCCCCAGCAGACACCACCACAAGAAAACCCAAGGATTCATAACACACTCTCCTTCTCCTGGTGGGCAGAATTACCTCACTCACGCATGTTTTAGTACCAGCTGGTGGAGGGAGAGATGGGGAGGATGTGTTCATCCAATGCCGAGAATAGATATATCTTTCCTGTCTCTCCTCCTTCTCCTGGTAAGCAGCAATACCTCTCTCACTCGGGTTTCAGTCCCAGCTGATGGAGGGAGAGATGGGGAGGATGTGTTCAAAGCCTGGTCTAAAGTCCCAGATAGACATGGGTTTCGACTGCAGCTGAACTTCAATGGCTTGCTATTCTTTAAAAGTTCCTGTGTACAATTCTGGCCAATCCTAGGGATACTTCAGGGCTACGTTAAGTGGCTGGTCATCATTGCAGTATTCTGTGGTAACTCAAAGCCACGCTCCCTCAGTGACTATTTGAGCGATCTAGTTAGTGAGTTGCGAAGGGGTTTGTCATCAAATGGTAACAGTTCTCCCTAATTGTCACCTCTGTCATCTGTAATGCTCCAGCTAGAGCGTTCATGAAGGGGTTTAAGTCCCACACTTTGTATTCAGGTTGTGATAAATGCATCCGAGCAGGTGTATATGTTGCCATTTTCATTCTCTCAAGTCCGGCATTGTGTCTTGCCCTGAATGACTTTCCCAACAGCTTACTTCTATCATTTGTGTATCACTTTAGTCAGTTGCATTGTCCTCAGTATGTGGTTTACAACATTCATGGCCTAACCCATGTTTGTGAGGATGTCAAGTTACGTGGAAACCTGGACTTAAAAGAATTGAACTTCATGTGTATTATATGTGTATTAAAGTAGTCAAAGGTTTTGTATTTGGTCCTATATTTCTAGCACGCAATGATTACATCAAGCTTGTGACTCTACAAACTTGTTGGATGCATTTGCTGTTTGTTTTGGTTGTGTTTCAGATAATTTTTTGGCCAGTACAAATGAATGGTAAATAATGTATTGTGTCATTTTGGAGTCACTTTTGTTGTAAATAAGAATAGAATATGTTTCTAAATACTTCTTCATTAATGTGGATGCTACGATGATTACGGATAGTCCTGAATGAATCGTGAATAATGATGAGTGAGAAAGTTACAGATGCACAAATTCTAACCTCCCCTGTTATTGTAATGGTGAGAGGTTAGCATGTTTTGGGGGTATGATATTTGTGGGTCTGTAACTTTCTCACTCATCATTATTCACGATTCAGTCACAAATTTGATGACTTGAGACTCGACTTGATAGAAAATAAAATAACTTGAGACTTGACTTGAACTTGGAACATCAAGACACGGGACTTGACTTTGACTTGAAACTGATGATTTGAAATTATCTGGCCAGGTTTTGTAATGTTTTGTCACTCATTTTGTTGCACAGAGTCTACGTGGATTACTCTACATGCAGCCAGAGACAGTAGCCGCAGCATGGCCCTTGCAAAAAAAAACTGTAAAAGATTGGCTAGTGAAAGGCACATTCGGCACTCTAATTGGAAAAGCGAACTGTCAATCAACACGGGTTTGATGAGCTAGCTAACAAATTGCTGATTTGTTGGACAGCTATAGGATCTGGTTCAGTTCAAATGTCAAATTGTAGGGAGAGAGGATATCCATAATGAATACAAATACAGCTCCAAAAAGATTAACTGTTTACTTTGCAAGCTCACCAGCAATGGGGCAACAATTACTAGCATAGGCTTAGTGGTATTTTGGTATGTAACAATTGCTTGAAATGGATAATTGTTGTTCAAATGAATTATTACATTTACATTTTAGTCATTTAGCAGACGCTCTTATCCAGAGCGACTTACAGTGAGTGCATTAATTATTTTTATTTTTTTAATTACACATCCCTGCCGGCCATTCCCTCCCCTACCCTGGGCCAATTGTGCGCTGCCCCATGGGTCTCCCGGTCGCGGCTAGCTATGACAGAGCCTGGATTCGAACCAGGATCTCTAGTGGCACAGCTAGCACTGCGATGCAGTGCCTTAGACAACTGCGCCACTCAGGAGGCCCACTGTGGCGAAGATGCACCATTGGCAAGGCTCTTCACTTGCACTCTCCAAAATCCCGCCAGTGGAGAGTGCTTTCTTTCTCTTATTGAAATGTTTGCTGTTGCTTTCACACATTTAAATGCATAGGCCCTATGTGGTAAATCGATATGCTTTCTAACACTACAATAATTGCTAGCGTAACAATCACATTTTGGAACAGTGAGTGCATTCTGACATCATGTGGATAAAAAAAACTCATGCTGGGGTGACCGTTAGAGATATCTGGAACTCACGCGTGAAAATGTTTAAAAAGTTTTTCACGACGTTGGAATCAGGTTCATTTTCGGTTCTGAATGAAAGTTGAAAATACTTATTTTCCTGATGTTGACAATATGTATTTTACAGATGTTGAAAACGTGTATTTTCCAGATGTTGAAATCAGGCTCATTTTCGGTTCTGAATGAAAGTTGAAAATAAGTAATTTATAGGCGTCTATAATCAGGCCAAATCAAGGCTGGTTCAGACCGAACAAAATCTGAACCAAACCTGCCTAACAAGCAGGCCGGCCGTGTTTCCCGGGTTATGTAGGAGTTCTGTGTGTCTGTGTCCTATATCTCTGTCATTTTTTGATGTGTGTAATAGGAGCGTGCTTGCCTCCGTTCACATTGAAATAGGCTACATGGCCTGTGCTGCACGCTTTGAAGTCAGATCGTTGAATAAGAGAAAATGATTGTTCCATGTATGCATGGTGTTGAAATGTCATCAATAATCAATCATTAAGTCTGACTAAAACGAATGTACCAATGTAACAATGGATGTGAAAATGACCTTTTACATTGTAGAACCAGTTTATTGGTTGTAATTGCCAACTGGGTAATTGTATGGTCCTGGGGGCAAAGTGTTTATATTATGTAGGCCTACCTGTTTGAGCTCCTCTTAGACAGATTCGATTTGGTTTCTCAAGGGGAGGCTGTATAGACTTGCCCTCTACCTGTGTCCGTTCAGATAGGACATGTTACGCCTGATACAGAGGGTCTTTCTTTTGGGCTATTGCCTGTGTATACTGGTTAATCTACTTGTATATTATATATGATATGGCGCTTTTACAATTGGATCACCAAGGCCTGTAAATAAATCTACACTCTGAGCACGTCAACCTGCCTTGACTTCTGCTGATTTCATGCCCTTACAACTGCTACAAGGTCACTATTTTACAATTATATAGGCTAATAAAATATGTTGTAGACAAAATTAGGAATAGAGCTTTCTAGCCTCAATCAATAGACAAAGATTTGTAGTTGAACAAGTCGTTGCATGTATAGACTCGACTTGACTTGCTCTTAGAACACATGACTTGGACTTGACTTGGACTTGACTCGAGTCTTGACCCATTCTACTTTGGACTCGACCTTAGACTCTGACCTTGTGACTTGAGACTTGCTTGTGACTCGAATAATAGTGACTAGGTCCCACCTCTGCATATACCCCACGCCATACTTGGTGAAGAAGTACAATCACAACTCCAACCTTGTGCGGATCTCATGCAGCTGGCAAGATTTGGGGCATAGGGACAAAATCAGTCCGGTAATTAACCTACACTGGTGGATGAATGGTGGTGTGTGGGCCAGATTTCTTTTTTTTTTTTTTTTTTTTTTTTTCATGTGTGCAACTTCTGCAAGCGCCATTACTCTACTGCTCTATGCCAGTAAGCAAAAGCGATGGTAATGCATGCAATGCTTTATTATAAGGGTGTTTTTTTTTCATGCGTTCTGGTACCTTAGATCTCCCTAGGTCAACCCCCTCTCGGGCTCACTTTCTTGTTCCGGCACCTCCCAATTTACAAATTAAGCACTGAATACAGGCATCATTTGACACATTTGACCTGACCCGGTCAGGAAAAACTCAGGGCCCTATCCATCCATAACACTTTACACACAGCATGTCATATTCTCTTCAATCATACTAAAGGGTTTTCATAACCAATGGATTACATTTGCATGTCAGGTGTGGTCCATCAAGTGAAGTGATGGAGAGCATCAGTTTACAGACGGGAGCGACTGGGGTGTGTGGGTAAAGGTGAGTGGTTTTGGGTTGTATTCGTCAAAGGTGACATGTTATTGAATTGAATTTATCAGATCCAATGATTTGCTGCTCATAGGGCGGGGGTTCCGCTAGTACTACTATAATATGTGACCCATTACAGGAAGCTAGGCGTATATTGCACCTCACTACTTCACTGAAGAGGCATTTTAACTTTAAAAATTTAAAAAATATATATACTTTTTTGGGCAGAAATGCCTTCTGGAAATAGTGAACTTTCATATGCCTTAATAACGAACTTGTATGCCATCTGTAAATATGAAAAAATTATAATAATTACGAGCCTAGTTGGTTTAGCCAGGGAAAAAGACAGGAACCTTCCTGCTAGCCATGATTTGCTGAGATAATGAATGGGCTGGACATGCCGAGAGATGAGTTTGGATTGGTCTGCCATGTAGAATGCTTCTGTCTATAGCATGAGCTGCTCAGCATGTGTAGATAATCCTTGCTACCACAGCTTTTTTGAAAGATATAACGTTAGCCATCGAGAACTGCAAAAGTGTTGCTTCTGCTCTCAACAACATTGCTGCCCTATATTTAGCAGGAGCTATCGACAAAGACTACTTTCTGCACACGGTGTGAACAGGGGTGACTTGACACAATGGTCCAAATAAGCTGTAGCTACAAACAAAACGGAAACAACACAGAAGGTATTTTACTTAGCTAAAGGGGTCACATTGATAGGTGTGGTTCCTGTCACATTGAGTAGGATATTTGCTTGGCATGTGGTCCTTCAGTGTAGTTACATAGATTTGCAATGTGAAATGCCACACAGGTGTGTTGACAGGTTTTGATGTATCCTATATACACTGAGTATACCAAACATTAACAACACCTTCCTAATATTGATAGGTGTGGTTCCTGTCACACTGAGTAGGATATTTGCATGGCATGTGGTCCTTCAGTGTAGCTACAGAGGTTTGCAATGTGAAATGCCACAGTTGTGTTGACAGGTTTTGATGTATCCTATATACACTGAGTATACCAAACATTAAGAACACCTTCCTAATATTGAGTTAAACTCTTAATCGGACCCTTTTTTTTCAATCTTCGCTTAAAATGACATACCCAAAGCGAACTGCCTGTAGCTCAGGACCTGAAGCAAGGATATACATACTCTTGATACCATTTGAAGGAAACACTTTGAAGTTTGTGGAAACGTGAAATTAATGTAGGAGAATATAACACATTAGATCTGGTAAAAGATAATATCTCTGCAATACAAATAATATTACTACACAGATCATTCACGTAACGTTAGCTAGCGAGCAAGCCAGCCAGCTAACGTTAGCTTTCCAGCTTTAATTTGCAATTAAAACAACTTTCTGACCAAATTAGAAATGTATAAAATCTGAAAATCTAGCTAGCGAGACTCTCTTACTTGTATACACTACCGGTCAAAAGCTGTAGAACACCTACTCATTCAAGGGTTTTTATTTATTTGCACTATTTTCTACATTGTAGAATAATAGTGAAGACATCAACACTACAAAAAACACATATGTAATCATGTAGTAACCAAAAAAGTGTTAAGCAAATCAAAATATATTTTATATTTGAGATTATTCAAATAGCCACCCTTTGCCTTGATGACAGCTTTGCACACTCTTGGCATTCTCTCAACCAGCTTCACCTGGAATGCTTTTCCAACACTCTTGAAGGATTTCCCACATATGCTGAGCACTTGTTGGCTGCTTTTCCTTCACTCTGCGGTCCGACTCATCCCAAACCATCTCAATTTGGTAGAGGTTTGGGGATTGTGGAGGCCAGGTCATCTGATGCAGCATTCCATCACTGTCCTTCTTGGTCAAATAGCCCTTACACAGCCTGGAGGTGTGTTGGGTCATTGTCCTGTTGAAAAACAAATGATAGTCCCACTAAGCCCAAACCAGATGGGATGGCGTATCGCTGCAGAATGCTGTGCTGGTTAAGTGTGCCTTGAATTCTAAATATATCACAGACAGTGTCACCGGAAAATCACCCCCAAACCATCACACCTCCTCCTCCATGCTTTATGGTGGGAAATACACATGCGGAGATAATCCGTTCACCCACACCCATCTCACAAAGACACAGCAGTTGGAAACAAAAATCTCCAATTTGGACTCCAGACCAAAGGACAAATTTCCACCGGTCTAATGTCCATTGCTCATGTTTCTTGGCCCAAGCAAGTATCTTCTTCTTATTGGTGTCCTTTAGTATTGGTTTCATTGCAGCAATTCGACCATGAAGGCATGATTCACACAGTCTCCTCTGAACAGTTGATGTTGAGATGTGTCTGTTACTTGAACTCTGTGAAGCATTTATTTGGGCTGCAATTTCTGAGGCTGGTAACTCTAATGAACTTATCCTCTGCAGCAGAGGTAACTATGGGTCTTCCATTCCTGTGGTGGTCCTCATGAGAGCCAGTTTCATCATAGCGCCTTGATGGTTTTTGCGACTGCACTTGAAGAAACTTTCAAAGTTCTTGACATTTTCCGTATTGACTGACCTTCATGTCTTTTAGTAATGGTGGACTGTCATTTCTCTTTGCTTATTTGAGCTGTTCTTGCAATAATATGGACTTGGTCTTTTACCAAATAGGGCTATCTTCTGTATACCAACCCTACCTTGTCACAACACAACTGATTGGCTCAAACATATCAAAAAGGAAATAAATTCCACAAATTAACTTTTAAGAAGGCATACCTGTTAATTGAAATGCATTCCAGGTGACTACCTCATGAAGCTGGTTGAGCGAATGCAAGAGTCTGCAAAGCTCTCATCAAGGCAAAGGGAGGCTATTTGAAGAATCTCAAATAAAAAATATATTTTGATTTGTTTAAAACTTTTTTGGTTACCACATGATTCCATGTGTGTTATTTCATAGTTTTGATGTCTTCGCTATGATTCTACAATGTAGAAAATAGTAAAAAATCAAGAACAACCCTTGAATGAGTAGATGTTCTAAAACTTTTGACCGGTAGTCTACATGGATAAACACTTCTCAATCTCTGTCACAGATGCCATGGTTGCCCTTAGTTTGAAGATGTAATCCGGAGACAGGTATTTTATACAACAGCCTTCTTTGTGTTCTCTTTTCGACTCCCTCTGCATATTTGCAATCAAACTCCAGAATTTTCTCCATCTCCTTAGCTCTCATACTCTGCTTCCACCGGGCACTCCACTGATTTCTGTCCTCCAGAAAGTGGAGAGCCTTAGCAACACTTTTGCAATTCTTCGTGATATCTTTCCAAAGGAGCCGCTTTAGAAAGGATTACCTACACATACTGAGTCTATGTTATACACAGAAGCGTGCTACATGGCAGACAAATCCAAACTCATCTCTCAGCATGTCCAGCCCATCCATTACCTCAGCCAATCATGGCTTGCGGGAAGGTTCCTGTCTTTTTCTGTTGCTAAACCAACTTGGCTTGTAATTGAACAATTGTATTCGTATTTACAAATGGCATACACGTTTGTTATTAAGGCACATGAAAGTTTGCATGTTCAAGAAGGAATATCTGCCAAAAAACGCATTTTGGTTTAAAATTATGTTTACTTTCAAATGCCTCTCCTGTGAAGTAGTGACACGCAACAAACGCCTAGTTTCCTGAAACGAGTCACAATTATCAGTGATGCGACAGCGCAATAGCCAATTGGAAGAAGGAGGGCCTCAGCTAGCTTTGACACCGTGCTGGATAGGCTAACAACCAACATGTTGTTTTACGGGCTGTTCAGAGGATACACCGCTGATGGGAGGTTTTGGCAACAAGTAAGCTGAAGTTTGTAAGTAGTGTGTGTCCTTTTAGATGTCACTGCTCTGAAGTATTGTATCAAACCTTGTAAAAGCAGAAACATTTATACTTGTGTGATAGATAATGTAGGAATAACAATTTAAAAAGAAGATAAGAAGTGGATATATTATTTAGGAATGGCTCACGTCGACAGACATTAGAATTTACATCAGATTTGTGGTTCTGTAAGCAGGAGGAGAATGAGAAACTATGTGGATCTTATTCACCAAGATCACTGCTAAATGTAGATTTCAAAATCCTTTAAAACTGATATTATACTTTTTACTCTTTGTAAATGCTGACCAAACAAGGTTTATCCAAAAAGAGGAAAATACCAGAAAAATGTAATGTAAACGATTTCTTATAATTGAGGCATCTAGGAAAGAAAATGTACCCATTTGTTTGAATGTAGTTCTAGTATATCATGGACACATTGCATTGCTCAAGCTGAGTACACGTTTGTCGGTCTTGTTAGATAACAATACCTGCATCATTTAAATAAGTTACACATTTGACCTGACCTGGTCAGGATTAACTCTGAGCCCTATCCATCGATAACACGTTCCACACAACACTGCATTTTCTCTTCAATCATACTAAAGTGTTGTCATAACCAATGGATTACATTTGCATGTGAGGTGTGGTCCATCAAGTGAGGTGATTGGCAGCATCAGTTTACAGACGGGAGTGACTGAGGTGTGTTGGTGAGGATGAGTGGTTGTGTGTTATATTCCTCAAAGACGAAATTATATTGAATTGAATTAATCAGATCCAATGATTTACCGCTAGTATTACTATAATATGTGAGGAGGCTGCAGCTAACAAAGAGTGAACAAATGTCAGAGGACACTTCATTAACCTTTGCATACACATGTTGGTCTCTTTAGAATTATGTATCTACAGTAAGCCTTGTAAACAACTTGATAAATAACTTATATTTCCTCTAGCATATCAATGAAATATTTTATTTTGGTCTAGCATGTAGTACCACCAACCAACTCAGCATTTAACAAGTAGGCCTACAGTAGCAACAGCAACACATCCTTATCAATCACATTGATAGGTGTGGTTCCTGTCACACTGAATAGGATTTTTACATGTCATGTGGTCCTTGGGTGTAACTACAGAGGTTGGCAATGTGATATGCCTCACAGGTGTGTTGGCAGGTATTTGATGTAGCCCGTAGATGTACTTAGCTCAGTTCTAAGAAGAGACACAATCACAAAACGACCAGGAAGAGAGGACACACCAATCACAGAGTTCAGGTTGGATGATTATTTTTAGTCTCTGATATTAGCAGTGTAACAGAGTAAAATGTTTGTATTTAAATTCCTTTAAATTCAATTTATGTTATTTTCATTGGAAAGTGCAGACATTGACTGATATTCTCAATGATGTTTTTCTGATGTGCCTTTGATAGGAAGAGTTAACATGGTGGTGTATTGTCACCTCTCTCACTCTCTCCCTCTCTCTCTTCTATAGTGATCATTGGAATGTTAAAGCTGGTACTTCCAAACTGAGCTTGGTAAAAAAAATTAGAAAACAAATGAACTCCACAAACCATTCTTCTGTCCTCTTTGGCTATCTGGAGCCTGGCTATGCTTTCGCAACCCCCTGCTATGCAGTCAACCTCATCCTGAGTCTACCCACCAATGGCTACGTCCTGTGGCTGATACTGACCGGAGCCGGAGGGACGGTGGCCTCAGACTTCTTCGCTCTCAACTTGGCTGTATCAGAGATCATCTACTGTCTCTCTTCTGTCTTTGTCTTTGTCTACATACACCTCCCTATTCCCCATCTACATACTCTGGCATCATTCTTTAGTGGTTTTATTCTCCCAGGCCGCCCCCTGTTCCAGTGCTGTATATGTTTTGAGCGCTACCTCGCAGTGGTCCACCCTGTGGTCTTCCTGAAGTACAGACTACTGAGATACAAGGTGGGGTGTTCTGGATTGGTTTGGCTGGTTGTGATCGGTTTCTGTTTTACTCCTATGATTGTAAAGCACCATAATGTCTTATATTTTATGTCTTTGGGTGAAATTCTGGTCTTCATTTCATTTATGTTTTTCTGCTGCCTCTCAGTTCTCAGGGCTCTGAAACACCCTGGGCCTGGGGAAGGGGAGAGAGAGAGGGAGGGGACAAATAACATGAAGATGAGAGCGTTTAAAATAATTTTGATTGTCATGGTGTCTATGATGGCAAACTACCTCCCTTGGGTAGTGGTTATACCTTTTATTGAAATGTTAGATTCGGTGCAGTTCCTTCATGCCACATATGTTTGTCTCTTCATCACTGTGGTCAGTGGGTTTGTTCAGCCCCTCCTCTACCTCCACAGGGCTGAGAAACTGCCCTGTATCAGAGGTCTCTGAGGGAGAGTCGATACCCCCAGTTTCACCAGATACAGAGGGACAATTTTAACCTGTTTGTTTATAACTGTTAGATGATAGCTTGTAAAGAGGTTGGTAGTTGTAGATGCGCTGGCAAACAATATGTGTTTTGATATAGGAAATAACTAGGAAATCCAGAATTTTGCAGCCCTAGGTGTGATTACCTATCAATCTTCTTTCTAGTGTTTCATATTGCATCTTTGTGTCTGTATTTCAACGGTTACAAATGTGTATATTAAATGCTTATTTATTGCCTTCATTTATTGCCTTCATATTCAATTAATGCTTGTGTTGAACCACTATTTTATTTTACTTTTTGTAGAGCAGAAACAATCCAGAAATCATTAAGTCAGAAAACTTTTAAAAGCAATTAGCGGTCTTTGCATACACATTTGGGTCTCGTAGATGGGTTGGGGTCCAGTCAGAGTAAACAGGCAGGCCAGCGGGGCAGACAGTCCTCTTGTTGGTGCTCTGGTCTGCGTCCGAAATTGCACCCTACACCCGGGCTCTGGTCAAAAGATTTAAACCATATAGGGAATGGGGTACCATTTTGGACGCACCTTGATGAAATCATCAGTGTGATGTAACACATAGGTGGGGCAGGGAAGGGTCCAGTAGAGCAGAGACTTGGATCAGGTCCAGCGTCTGTGATAGGCACAACCACACTACACCCCATAGGACAGGGACACTGCATCAATACAGGTTAGATAAATGTTTGTTTTTTATTTTAAAATGTTACAATTTTAATTAAAAAACTAAATTGATATGCAGCTTGTGAATAAAAAAAATAGATGTAGATTTGCCTATCAATGCACCATGCCTTGATAGGCAATTTATTTCCCCTTAATCATATCACAATCAACTTTTACCACTTGAATGTAGACACAAATATACAACTTTCATGTATTAACATTTTTCAGAAATGAGGCGATATGCACATTGTTGCATGTCCTGGAAATCCATTTTAAAGGACAATGGATTAAGTCATCCTAAATATTTTGGTTTCATTTTCCAGGACAGGACTTACTCAGAGCTGATTGTGGATAAATACTTTTTTCATTTTTCGATCTGTAAAATACTAACAAATGCCTTTTTAGTTTATTTTTCTCAAGAAAATATTATATAGAATAAAAAATTACACCATATCATTAAATTCCTATTGGCAAGTCTCAGGAATATATTGAAGGTTTGCACACTAAATTTGTTGAATGCAGATGCTTCTGAAGCTGAGAAAAAAGTTGGCGTTTGGGAAGAGTCTGAGTTTCAGGAAATGGCAGTTAAAAACAAGTACACCTTTTTAGACAATCACCATCTCTTCAAAGTAAATTACTACATATAGTGCAGTTTGTTACATTCTGTATGTAATGGGCTTTTAAATTATGTGTAATTCAATGTAGCAAGCTTTGAAATTGTGGACGGATGTCCATTTTAAAGTTATTATTATTCATACAAATTTTATAACGCCAGTATGATAAATGTAATGAAAATATACACTTTAATCAACATTTTGACATTTTTATGTTTACTTAAAAAAAATAAAAAAAATACAGACAAATCTCAAAATTGACTGGTAGATGTAAAAATGTTATTTCCGCTTATAACATAATATTGGAAATTTCAGATGTTGACTACAGTATGACAATACTGTGGTCAACTTGATAATCATCTTCTCTTGATGCATTTGTATGTTTCTGATCTGATTTAAGCTCTCTTTTTCCAATACCAGACCTGTTCCCCAAATGGCACCCTATTCCCTATGGGCCCTTGTCAAAAGTAGTGCACTATGAAGGGAAAAGGTTGCCATTTCGGAAGCATCCCAGAACTCGCCGGTTCAATCCTCCACCTGTACACACAAAAGCAGCTTCCAGGGAGGAGATGAACACTTCTGAAGGGGGGGGGGGGGATTCTTATTTCCCCTCTGTGGTCAACACCACCAGCCTTACATCTCAACCAGAGACCTTATTCGTTGTGTTCCATGCATTCAACTTCATCCTGAGTTTACTCACCAATGTTTATGTCCTGTGGCTGAGACTGACTGGAGCCGGAGGGATGATGGCCTCAGAGTTCTTCGCTCTCAACCTGACCATGTCTGAAATTAATGTCTGCCTGTTTGACATCTTCTCTTTGATGATTTATTACCTCCCATATGTTTCTCTTTGGTTTGCTGTGCAATTTGTCTCCGGTTTCTTGAAAGGTGCTCGGTCTCTGTTCCATTGCTGTGTAACTTCCTATTACAGAGCACGCACACTGCTCACTACTTAAAGGTGACTAAGCTACTGGAAATCAGTCACTTTCAATGGAAGGGGACAAGAGAAGATATTTAGTCATTTATCAACTGGCGACTAGAGAGCTTGCAACCAATGTTGGCAAAGTTACACATTTATGCATATTATCAGCAATGCGACCGCGTGATAGCCAATCAGAGGAGGGAAGGTCTCACTAGCTAGCTTTCGATAGGCTAACAACCAACATGTTGTTTTACATACCGTTCAGAAAATACACACCTGAGAGGAGGTTTTGGCAACAAGGTAGCTGAAGGTAGTGAGTAGTGTGAGTGTCCTGTTAGATGTCACTGCTCTGAAGTACGGCATCAACAAGATATTTTGTTTCACATAATCTGATTTCTGTCATACATCATTTTCAATATCAAAACTTGACACAGTAGAAAAAACAAGGCAGCAGTGAACATGTCGTGCCCCGTGAATGATGCAGTAACCTCCCTTGGGCTGTAGGAACTTTATTGGTCCAATAGTTGTTGAAAATGTGTCACTTAATTAATTAATTATTCTGCGTATTATTTCAAATTAATAACATTGTATAGGGGGACCAGTAATCGTTTATTATTCAAAGAGAACAATTAACTTGAGTCTCATATCAACAATCTTAAAGGATACGTAAGGTCTTTAATTGTCTTAGAGCATTTTTCAAAACAAAAGAAAACCACAGTTCTTTATAAAGATAGGATTTATTATTACGCTAAGAAAAACACAATGAAAAGAAACCAAAGATTATGATTGTTCTACTAAGATTATAATTTTGCAATGCCGAATAGTCGAGAAGGAAACAGAGAATGCTGTCATTTATTTACTGAGGTCCTTTCTCTTTCTCCTCGACCTGCACTGCTACCATATTTTGGTGCAGTCAGCTTTGTGTTGCAGCATACGGTATAAAGGTGTCCAAGACCCCGCTCTTGTGGGCCGTTCGTTCTTCAGCAAAGTGTAACAGGTCTTTCCATTTTTCTTAATTCCTGGTCAGTGTTCCATCTCCGTTTCTCCGTAAGGAAGACGTGCCTCTTTGAGTTCAGAGGCCGTTTCCTTAACTCTGTTTCAGTCCAAGACTGACAACTCTTTGTCATGCCTCCTCTCCTCTCTCCCTCCTAATCTCCTCTCTTCCTCCGACTCTCCTCTCTCCCTCCTGCAAGACAAGTCTCTTTCTCCTCCAAGTTGATTCAATTCTCCATTTGTCGGTGTAGTTGCCAACTTCTGCGACAGGTATTTTTTCATTCTCTTGTCTGTCTTTTGGCTGAGTTTTCAATTACGTTTCCAAGGCGATGGGATCATTCATCCAATGGGCGTGGCCTTGCCTTGCGGACCTTGAACTATTTTCTGTTTAGTAAGTCCTCTAATTTATAGGGAGACTCACAGAAGGCGCACTCTAATGGCCGGACAATGTGACATTGGGAACGCCACGATGAATCGGAGAACAACACATTTAAGGCTCATATGAGATTAATGTTTCTGTCTTTCCAAATAACTTTTTCACAATCTTAAAAGAAAATAAGCAATCCATTGATCCTAAACACGACTAGAATAAGATACACTGCTCAAAAAAATAAAGGGAACACTTAAACAACACAATGTAACTCCAAGTCAATCACACTTCTGTGAAATCAAACTTTCCACTTGGGAAGCAACACTGATTGATAATAAATGTCACATGCTGTTGTGCAAATGGAATAGACAACAGGTGGAAATTATAGGCAATTAGCAAGACACCCCCAATAAAGGAGTGGTTCTGCAGGTGATGACCACAGACAACTTCTCAGTTCCTATGCTTCCTGGCTGATGTTTTGGTCACTTTTGAATGCTGGCGGTGCTTTCACTCTAGTGGTAGCATGAGACGGAGTCTACAACCCACACAAGTGGCTCAGGTAGTGCAGCTCATCCAGGATGGCACATCAATTCGAGCTGTGGCAAGAAGGTTTGCTGTGTCTGTCAGTGTAGTGTCCAGAGCATGGAGGCGCTACCAGGAGACAGGCCAGTACATCAGGAGATGTGGAGGAGGCCATAGGAGGGCAACAACCCAGCAGCAGGACCGCTACCTCCGCCTTTGTGCAAGGAGGAGCAGGAGGAGCACTGCCAGAGCCCTGCAAAATGACCTCCAGCACGCCACAAATGTGCATGTGTCTGCTCAAACGGTCAGAAACAGACTCCATGAGGGTGGTATGAGGGCCCGACGTCCACAGGTGGGGGTTGTGCTTACAGACCAACACCATGCAGGACGTTTGGCATTTGCCAGAGAACAACAAGATTGGCAAATTCGCCACTGGCACCCTGTGCTCTTCACAGATGAAAGCAGGTTCACACTGAGCACATGTGACAGACGTGACAGAGTCTGGAAATGCTGTGGAGAACGTTCTGCTGCCTGCAACATCCTCCAGCATGACCGGTTTGGCGGGGGGTCAGTCATGGTGTGGGGTGGCATTTCTTTGGGGGGCCGCACAGCCCTCCATGTGCTCGCCAGAGGTAGCCTGACTGCCATTAGGTACCGGGATGAGATCTTCAGACCCCTTGTGAGACCATATGCTGTTGCGGTTGGCCCTGGGTTCCTCCTAATGCAAGACAATGCTAGACCTCACGAGGCTGGAGTGTGTCAGCATTTCCTGCAAGAGGAAGGCATTGATGCTATGGACTGGCCCACCCATTCCCCAGACCTGAATCCAATTGAGCACATCTGGGACATCATGTCTCACTCCATCCACCAACGCCACGTTGCACCACAGACTGTCCAGGAGTTGGCGGATGCTTTAGTCCAGGTCTGGGAGGAGATCCCTCAGGAGACCATCTGCCACCTCATCAGGAGCATGCCCAGGCGTTGTAGGGAGGTCATACAGGTACGTGGAGGCCACACACACTACTGAGCCTCATTTTGACTTGTTTTAAGGACATTACATCAAAGTTGGATCAGCCTGCAGTGTGATTTTCCACTTTAGTTTTGAGTGTGACTCCAAATCCTGACCTCCATGGGTTGATACATTTGATTTCCATTGATAGTTTTTGTGTGATTTTGTTGTCAGCACATTCAACTATGTAAAGAAAAAAGTATTTAATAAGATTATTTCATTCATTCAGATCTAGGATGTGTTATTTTAGTGTTCCCTTAATTTTTTTGAGCAGTGTACATATACATTTTATGCTTTTAACAACATAGGATAATCAGAGGAAAAATATCACAATGTGATATCAAGACATGTTGTGAGTTTTTCAGTTGAATACATTGATAACAAACATGTCTCCCGAGTGGTGCAGTGGTCTAAGGCACTGCATCGCAGTGCTAGCTGTGCCACTAGATATCCTGGTTCGAATCCAGGCTCTGTTGTAGCCGGCCGCGACCGGGAAACCCACCCATGGGGCGGTGAGCAATTGGCCCAGGGTAGGGGAGGGTATGGCCGGCAGGGATGTAGCTCAGTTGGTAGAGCATGGTGTTTGCAACGCCAGGGTTGTGGGTTCGATTCCCACAGGGGAAAAATAATAATGGATGCACTAACTGTAAGTTGCTCTGGATAAGAGCGTCTGCTAAATGACTAAAGTGATGTAATATGTTCTGCCACTATTGGCGCTTTTGACTCTTTGTTCATGAAGAGATCCTTTTGACCCTTTGTTCACGAAGAGATCCTTTTGACTCTTTGTTCAAGTTTTGGAATGGCCTAGTCAATGTCCAGACCTAATCCCAATTCAGATGTTGTGGCAGGACTTGAAACGAGTAGTTCATGCTTGAAAACCCACACGTCACTGAGTTAAAGCAGTTCTGCATGGAAGAGTGGGCAAAAATTCCTCCACAGCGACGTGAGAGACTGATCAACAACTACAGGGAGCATTGGGTTGGAGTCATTGCAGCTAAAGGTGGCACAACCAGTTATTGAGAGTAAGGGGGCAATTACTTTTTCACACAGGGGAATTGGGTGTTGCATAACTTTGTTTATGAAGTAAATTAAATAAATATGTAATTGTTGTGTTATTTGTCCACTTATGTTCCCTTTATTTAATATTAGGTTTTGGTTGAAGATCTGATAACATTCAGTATCACAAATATGCAAAAGTAGAGAAAATTAGAAAGGGGGCAAATACTTTTTCATAGCACTGTACCTAATAGAAACTGAATGGTGAATGATGACAGGAGTAGTTTTCTTTCTAGATAAAGTAAGGTGTTTCTGAACACTTCTAAATTAATCATCATAATGCCATGATTATGAAAAATGAATGAATCATGAATAATGATGAATGAGAAAGTTTGAGGCTACAACAAAACATGCTTTCCTCTCACCATTACCAATAATAGGGGAGATTTGCATTTTTGGGGGGTATGATCTTCGTCCCCCTGTAACTATCTCACTTTTTATCATTCACAATTCATTCATATCCATAATCATGTTAGCATCCACATTAACGTAGACGTGTTCAGAAACGTGTATTCTTACTTAATTCCTTTCCTAGGTTGTCACGTTCGTCAGGGAGAGACCAATGCGCAGCGTGATGAATGAACATGTTTACTTTATAAATTAAATCACGACCAAAACAACAGACGATAACGTGATGTCTATGGTTTTACACAAACCAAATACGAACAAAAACCCACAACCACAAAGGGAAAGACACAGTTTAAATATGGCTCCCAATCAGAGACACCCAGCACCAGCTGACACTCGTTGCCTCTGATTGGGAGTCACTCAGGCCAACATAGAAATACAAACATAGAATGAACACACCCTGGCTCAACATCATGAGTCCCGGAGCCAGGGTGTGACATAGGTCTCTTTCCTCCTTCTTTGGCTTACTTTCATCCTTTCCTAGATCAGTTTCCTTATGTCCTTTGGCGGCTCGGCCCTAATCTACGTGCTCTCTGACACCTGGAGTTTCATGGCAAATGCTCCAGGAGCACAAGGAAGACAAAAGGACAATGCTCAAGGACTTGTCAGCCCTTCCCCCTCTGAGGGGCCAAAGTGTATCTCTTTTACAGTATCCAGAGGACTGACTATAGAATGAGTCATAGAATAATACTATATTAACCATGTTTGGTATCTATCTGAAACATATTCACTGAGGAAAGCTCTGATGCTATCTAGATGGATGAATGATATCTGTGGTAAATTGTATTTGTACAGGGTAAACTCTCAAAGAGGTTTTATTGTCCTCTAAGGAATTCTGCCTTATTTACGTAGGTCATCCCACACACAAGCCTTTAAATGCTGAGACACCTTGATGGTCAGGTTACTCTGTGAACTTGGTATTGTGTGATTGGTCAATGGTGGTTGGTTGTGGGTTGAAACGTTACACCTTCAGATGTATAAATGGAATGAAATGCCTTTGATCTCGATTATCCTGTATCCTGCCCATGTGGGAAGGTTGTATGATCAATTCTAATTTCCTAGGCTTCTAGGCCTCTGGCCTCTCTTTGTTCATGCTTTGTCTTCTAAGTTAACATTTGGATCTATATGGCTCGAATAATGCTTTGTTAATGTCACTATTTCCTTGAATCTTAAGCTTTATGCCTTGTATGTGAATACACTCATTTTACAATCAAATTAAATACACATGCATTTAGAATTCCATTCTCATGACCTTTTCTTGATCTTAGTCAGTTCAACGCATCATACTTGATTGCACATGGTTTAACTATGGTGTTCTTGCATATTCCTATTTATCTTATGGAGTCAGATAAAGATAATTCATTTAATGGGCTACTTGCTTAGTCTTATTACGAGTCGCATGTATAATATATTGTACTGTATATTCACATATCAAATATTACTGGCCACTATAGCTTTCCTAGCTCCCATAACAAAAATGGGCAATCCACCCACATCTTAATCTAACAGTTTCTTTGGTCTTATCCACCTCAAGTCCACCAGATTCCTCAAAACAATGCAAGACCTTGGCCCCAGCAGACACCACCACAAGAAAACCCAAGGATTCATCACACACTCTCCTTTTCCTGGTGGGCAGAATTACCTCACTCACGCATGTTTCAGTACCAGCTGGTGGAGGGAGAGATGGGGAGGATGTGTTCATCCAATGCCGAGAATAGATACATCTTTCCTGTCTCTCCTCCTTCTCCTGGTAAGCAGCAATACCTCTCTCACTCGGGTTTCAGTCCCAGCTGATGGAGGGAGAGATGGGGAGGATGTGTTCAAAGCCTGGTCTAAAGTCCCAGATAGACATGGGTTTTGACTGCAGCAGAACTTCGATGGCTTGCTATTGTTTAAAAGTTCCTGTGTACAATTCTGGCCAATCCTAGCGATACTTAAGGGCTACGTTAAGTGGCTGGTCATCACTGCAGTATTCTGTGGTAACTCAAAGCCACGCTCCCTCAGTGACTATTTGAGAGATCTAGTTAGTGAGTTGTGAAGGGGTTTGTCATCAAATGGAAACAGTTCTCCCTAATTGTCACCTCTGTCATCTGTAATGCTCCAGCTAGAGCGTTCATGAAGGGGTTTAAGTCCCACACTTTGTATTCAGGTTGTGATAAATGCATCCGAGCAGGTGTATATGTTGCCATTTTCATTCTCTCAAGTCCGGCATTGTGTCTTGCCCTGAATGACTTTCCCAACAGCTTACTTCTATCATTTGTGTATCACTTTAGTCAGTTGCATTGTCCTCAGTATGTGGTTTACAACACTCATGGCCTAACCCATGTTTGTGAGGATGTCAAGTTACGTGGAAACCTGGACTTAAAAGCATTGAACTTCATGTGTATTATATGTGTATTAAAGTAGTCAAAGGTTTTGTATTTGGTCCTATATTTCTAGCACGCAATGATTACATCAAGCTTGTGACTCTACAAACTTGTTGGATGCAATTGCTGTTTGTTTTGGTTGTGTTTCAGATAATTTTTTGGCCAGTACAAATGAATGGTAAATAATGTATTGTGTCATTTTGGAGTCACTTTTGTTGTAAATAAGAATAGAATATGTTTCTAAACACTTCTTCATTAATGTGGATGCTGCCATGATTACGGATAGTCCTGAATGAATCGTGAATAATGATGAGTAAGAAAGTTACAGATGCACAAATTCTAACCTCCCCTGTTATTGTAATGGTGAGAGGTTAGCATGTTTTGGGGGTATGATATTTGTGGGTCTGTAACTTTCTCACTCATCATTATTCACGATTCAGTCACAAATTTAATGACTTGAGACTCGACTTGATTGAAAATAAAATAATTTGAGACTTGACTTGAACTTGGAGCATCAAGACACAGGACTCGACTTTGACTTGAAACTGATTATTTGAAATAATCTGGCCAGGTTTTGAAATGTTTTGTCACTCATTTTGTTGCAGAGTCTACGTGGATTACTCTACATGCAGCCAGAGACAGTAGCCGCAGCATGGCCCTTGCAAAAAAAAAACTGCAACAGATTGGCTAGTGAAAGGCACATTCGGCTCTCTAATTGGAAAAGCGAACTGTCAATCAAAACGGGTTTGGTGAGCTAGCTAACAAATTGCTGATTTGCTGGACAGCTATAGGATCTGGTTCAGTGCAAATGTCAAATTGTAGGGAGAGAGGATTGCCATAATGAATACAAATACAGCTCCAAAAATATTAACTGTTTACTTTGCAAGCTCACCAGCAATGGGGCAACATTTACTAGCATAGGCTTAGTGGTATTTTGGTATGTAACAATTGCTTGAAATGGATGATTGTTGTTCAAATGAATTATTACTGTGGCAAAGATGCACCATTGGCAAGGCTCTTCACTTGCACTCTCTAAAATCCCGCCAGTGGAGAGTGCTTTCTTTCTCTTATTGAAATGTTTGCTGTTGCTTTCACACATTTAAATGCATAGGCCCTATGTGGTAAATCGATATGCTATCTAACACTAAAATAATTGCTCGAGTAACAATCACATTTTGGAACAGTGAGTGCATTCTGACATCATGTGGATAAAAAAACTCATACTGGGGTGACCGTTAGAGATATTTGGAACTCACATGTGAAAATGTTAAAATAAATATTTTTCAGGACGTTGGAATCAGGTTCATTTTCGGTTCTGAATGAAAGTTGAAAATACTTATTTTCCTGATGTTGACAATATGTATTTTACAGATGTTGAAAACTTGTATTTTCCAGATGTTGAAATCAGGCTCATTTTCGGTTCTGAATGAAAGTTGAAAATAAGAAATTTATAGGCGTCTATGTTTGGGCCAAATCAAGGCTGGTCCAGACTGAACAAAATCTGAACCAAACGTGCCTAACAAGCAGGCCGGCCATGTTTCCCGGGTTATGTAGGAGTTCTGTGTGTCTGTGTCCTATATCTCTGTCATTTTTTTATGTGTGTAATAGGAGCGTGCATGCCTCAGTTCACATTGAAATAGGCTACATGGCCTGTGCTGCACGCTTTGAAGTCAGATCGTTGAATAAGAGAAAATGATTGTTCAATGTATGCATGGTGTTGAAATATCATCAATAATCAATCATTAAGTCTGACTAAGACGAATGTACCAATGTAACAATGGATGTGGAAATGACCTTTTAAATTGTAGAACCAGTTTATTGGTTGTAATTGGCAACTGGGTAATTGTATGGTCCTGGGGGCAAAGTGTTTATATTATGTAGGCCTACCTGTTTGAGCTCCTCTTAGACAGATTCGATTTGGTTTCTCAAGGGGAGGCTGTATAGTCTTGCCCTCTACCTGTGTCCGTTCAGATAGGACATGTTACGCCTGATACAGAGGGTCTTTCTTTTGGGCTATTGCCTGTGTATACTGGTTAATCTACTTGTATATTATACATGATATGGAGCTTTTACCATTGGATCACCAAGGCCTGTAAATAAATCTACACTCTGACCACGTCAAACTGCATTGACTTCAGCTGATTTCATGCCCTTACGACTGCTACAAAGATTTGTAGTTGAACAAGTCGTTGCATGTATAGACTCGACTTGACTTGCTCTTAGAAAGCATGACTTGGACTTGACTTGGACTTGACTCAAGTCTTGACCCGTTCTACTTGGGATTCAACTTGAGACTCTGACCTTGTGACTTGAGACTTGCTTGTGACTCGAATAATAGTGACTAGGTCCCACCTCTGCATATACCCCACATACTTGGTGAAAAAGTACAATCACAACTCAAACCCAGTGCGGATCTCTTGCAGCTGGCAAGATTTGGGGCATCGACACAAAATCAGTCCGGTAGTTAAGCTACACTGGTGGACGAATGGTGGTGTGTGGCCCAGAACTGACTGTTATCTGGGCAGGGTCATAAAGAAAGGGAGGGAACATTTACATTTACACTTTAGTCATTTAGCAGACGCTCTTATCCAGAGCGACTTACAGTTAGTGAATATATATATATATTTTTTTATACTGGCCCCCCGTGGGAATCGAACCCACAACGCCATGCTCTATCAACTGAGCTACATCCCTGCCGGCCATTCCCTCCCCTACCCTGGATGACTTGTGCACCGCCCATGAGTCTCCCGGTCGCGGCCAGCTGCAACAGAGCCTGGATTTGAACCAGGATCTCTAGTGCCTTAGACCACTGCGCCACTCAGGAGACAAGATGAGCTATTGTCTCTGGTGGCCTTTATGGTCCCGTCAAGGAAGCACATTTCAGCTGTGGTAACCCACTCAAGGACAGGTTCCTGTGTTAATGTGTAATTGTAAATCACACCTGTTGCGCATTGCCTCCTCGTGGGCCTATGTCACAACATGGCCAATTGAGATATTTCATAACACATTTCAGTTGATTACTATATCTCCTGCCTTGGGCCAATCAGTGTAATTTTGTAAATGCCGGATCTCTATGGTAAGATGCATCACTCACCCAAGTTTCGTCAAAATCGTGTCAGTGCTGCTGTCTGAGATATAGTGTGTGACAGAGACACATCCACAGTCCCTTCCCCGATTTCATCTTGGGGGACAGCTTGTGTGATACAGTGCATTCAGAAAGTATTCAGACCCCTACACTTTTCCCACAATTTGTTACGTTACAGCCTTATTCTAAAATGGATTTTCAACAAAAAAATACTAATCAATCTACACACAATACACCATAATGACAAAACAAAAACAGGTTTATAAAAAAAAGAACTGAAATATAACATTTACATAAGTATTCAGATCCTTTGTTATGAAACTCTAAATTGAGCTCAAGTGCATCCGGTTTCCATTGATCATCCTTGAGATGATTCTACAACTTGATTGAAGTCCACCTGTTGCAAATTCAATTGATTGGACATGAACTGTCTATACAGTGAGGGAAAAAAGTATTTGATCTCCTGCTGATTTTGTACGTTTGGCCACTGACAAAGAAATTATCAGTCTATAATTTTAATGGTAGGTTTATTTGAACAGTGAGAGACAGAATAAGAACAAAAAAATCCAGAAAAACGCATGGCAAAAATGTTATAAATTGATTTGCATTTTAATGAGGGAAATAAGTATTTGACCCCTCTCAATCAGAAAGATTTCTGGCTCCCAGGTGTCTTTGATACAGGTAACGAGCTGAGATTAGGAGCACACTCTTAAAGGGAGTGCTCCTAATCTCAGTTTGTTACCAGTATAAAAGACACTTGTCCAAAGAAGCAATCAATCAATCAGATTCCAAACTCTCCACCATGGCCAAGACCAAAGAGCTCTCCAAGGATGTCAGGGTCAAGATTGTAGACCTACACAAGGCTGGAATGGGCTACAAGACCATCGCCAAGCAGCTTGGTGAGAAGGTGACAACAGTTGGTGCGATTATTCACAAATGGAAGAAACACAAAATAACTGTCAATCTCCCTCGGCCTGGGGCTCCATGCAAGATCTCACCTCGTGGAGTTGCAATGATTTACATTTACATTTAATGATCATTTACTCAATGATCATGAGAACGTTGAGGAATCAGCCCAGAACTACACGGGAGGATCTTGTCAATGATCTCAAGGCAGCTGGGACCATAGTCACCAAGAAAACAATTGGTAACACACTACGGCGTGAAGGACTGAAATCCTGCAGCGCCCGCAAGGTCCCCCTGCTCACGAAAGCACATATACAGGCCCGTCTGAAGTTTGCCAATGAACATCTGAATGATTCAGAGGAGAACTGGGTGAAAGTGTTGTAGTCAGATGAGACCAAAATCGAGGTCTTTGGCATCAACTCAACTCGCCGTGTTTGGAGGAGGAGGAATGCTGCCTATGACCCCAATAACACCATCCCCACCATCTAACATGGAGGTGGAAACATTATGCTTTGGGGGTGTTTTTCTGCTAAGGGGACAGGACAACTTCACTGCATCAAAGGGACGATGGACGGGGCCATGTACTGTCAAATCTTGGGTGAGAACCTCCTTCCCTCAGCCAGGGCATTGAAAATGGGTCGTGGATGGGTATTCCAGCATGACAATGACCCAAAACACACAGCCAAGGCAACAAAGGAGTTGCTCAAGAAGACGCACATTAAGGTCCTGGAGTGGCCTAGCCAGTCTCCAGACCTTAATCCCATAGAAAATATGTGGAGGGAGCTGAAGGATCGAGTTGCCAAACGTTAGCCTCGAAACCTTAATGACTTGGAGAAGATCTCCAAAGAGGCGTGGGACAAAATCCCTCCTGAGATGTGTGCAAACCTGGTGGCCAACTACAAGAAACGTCTGACCTCTGTGATTGCCAACAAGGGTTTTGCCACCAAGTACTAAGTCATGTTTTGCAGAGGGGTCAAATACTTATTTCCCTCATTAAAATGCAAATCAATTAATAACATTTTTGACATGCGTTTTTCTGGATATTTTGGTTGTTATTCTGTCTCTCACTGTTTAAATAAACCTACCATTAAAATTATAGACTGATCATTTCTTTGTCAGTGGGCAAACATACAAAATCAGCAGGGGATCAAATACTTTTTTCCCTCACTGTATTTAGAAAAGATAGAATGCAGCTTCAACTCCATAGACTTCATGAGGATGAAAATATTATCATAGTAACAATGGATAACTAAAAAAAATGGGGGCTCATGGAGGCTCAAATAGCTTGTGTTTGCATTCTGGGCCAGTTTTCAAACTAAATTGTTGACTACAAGGCATAAAAAACAGACAGAAAAAAAGATGACGTCCCAATAATCATGTAATCTAAACACTTTTACTAGTTTCTTCCTATAAAATATCTCTGTTCACAAACACTGCCGATGGATGCCACCTATGTTACTTTTGTAATATATATTTCTTTAACCATAAATTGTCTAGTTCCCATAAAAATTCCCATTAGAAATCTGTTCAAAATAACCTACAAGGCTTTGTAGGTAGACTATCAGTGACGCAGGTAGTATTGTGATGTCATAACAACCATACTGTGTAGACAGACCCTGGTAGAATTTTCAAAATACCTGTGGTAAAATGTTGCTACCTTGATGAAACCTAAAAATTGTAAAACCGATTCAAATGTTAGTGTTTCCAACATCAACCGTATGGGAACAAAATTGACATGACATTTTACAATTATGTCCTTAATTAAAAACACATATTTTGTATCTTTGTATAGAAAACACAACTTAAATATCGTGGCAGTGAACCTTTAAATCACACCTTAAAGAGTAAATGTGTCTTCCTTAACCTCTAACTTATTTAGCCTAGATCCTTGCATCGGGCCGATCAGGGACGTGGTCACAGACCGCAATGTGGTCGAGCCCCGCCTCTTGGTGAACATCCCCTGGTAGGCAGAGGCTGATCCCAGCACAGATTCTGTGTCCCAGGCGGCTTCAACAACAACAAGAGGCAGGCCTGTGGTAGAGGACACCATTCCTGACATGCAGGCAGAACAAATGAAGGGAGAGAAGAGTTCCAGAGGCTCCTCAATGTTTAACTACAAGGTGTTACGAAGTAACCCTGACATTCAGTCTATGACAATTGTCCTCTGGGTTGTCATTCTGCTTAAGACAGTAATTTGTTCTTGAGGGCTGTCATCTTGACTGTGAGCTTTGAGCACTCCAGCTCCACAAACAGTTTCTGGAATGCCTCGAACGTGTACATGCCAAGAAGAATGGCACAAGCCTGTGTGACACTGCTCAGACTGGTGATCAATTGGACACCCTCTAGGACGATGCCTACCTCCTCTGGACCATCACTTGCCATGGCACCCTCCTTCTTGATCACATAGATTTTTTATTACATGTTGTGCTTCCTGTAAAAAAAATAACACAAAAATACAGACATTCTTTCAATGTTGGGATCAAATTTTACATGCAAATATAAATCAGGCTGGATTACCTGATGCCCTTATTTTGATCAGAATGCAGTGAACATTCTCACACACACACACACACACACACACACACACACACACACACACACACACACACACACACACACAGGTGATAGAATATTCAGGTCAGAAAATGCTTTATTGCCCTCCCATGGTAGTCTTTAATGAGGTCACCTCCATCTTCAGCCAGGTAGTCAATCAAGCAACGTAAAACCACTTCTATTGTCTTCTCAATGGAGGTACTGCTTGGGTTCTGAAATTAGGTATTCAACACAAACCACATACCATTACAGTTTTTTCCGACTGCTTACACACAAAATCTTTTCATGTCACACGATTTTTGAAACCTCTCACTCAAAGTGCAAAACTACACACCAAATCTCCAAAACCATAAGCTATTTCTCAGCCTTTGACTCAGTTGTCAATTGCATAAAACACTTTTTTCAAAACACTACACACAATTCTCTACCTAAAACACAAAAATCTAACAGGAAGTGACTTGCTTTCCTTTTCCAAACACAACCATTCAAAATGCTACACTTATTCACCAGGTCACACACACACTCTTCACATGTGCAAACACTAATTGCTTAACTGATCACTAACCAATCACTGCTTTACTGTAGTATAGGCCTATAAATAGGTCAAAGGTCAGATTACCTGTTTTGAACAATGGATGCCAACAATGGACAGAGAGCAAGAGGAGTAGGAGGGAGAGGCAGGGGACAACAACGAGGACAAATTCAAAGACGAAGTGTTGGAAGAGGAGGAGGAGGAGGAAGAGGAAAATGAAGAGGAAGAGGAAGAGGAAGAAGAGGACGAGGGCAAAGAAGAGAAGGAAGGAGATTTATTTATGTGGATGAGGTTGGCTTCAACCTCACCAAAACCAGGCGCCGCTGAAGAAATGTAAAAGGACAGAGGGCAATTACCAATGTCCCTGGACAGCGTGGGGGTAATATAACTATGTGTGCTGCCATCACTCAAAACGGGGTCCTCCATCACAATGCCACACTGGGTCCGTACAAGACCGGCCATAGGCTCACTTTTCTGGATGCAATTTACACAATGCTTGTCCCTGATCCAGATCAGGAGCCTGCTGGATTTGTGGTTATATGGGACAATGTTAGTTTTCACCGGGCTGTTCTGGTCCAAAACTGGTTTGCCACCCATCCACAATTTGTAGTTTTGTACCTACCCTCATATTCACCTTTTCTAAATCCCATAGAGGAATTATTCTCAGCCTGGCGCTGGAAAGTGTATGATTGCCAACCCTATGCCCGCATGCCGCTTCTCCAGGCAATGGAGGACGCATGTGGGGACATAGAGGTTGCCTCTGTCCAAGGTTGGATACGCCATGCTAGGAGATACTTCCCTCGATGTTTGGCAAGAGAAAACGTATCTTGTGATGTGGACAAAGTATTGTGGCCAGACCCAGCCCGGAGAAGAGATGAAGCGTAGCTTAGCACTGGTGACTGCCCACCCCCCTACCAATTCCTGGACTGCCCCCGGGACCCCACACACACAATTGTGTTCTTTACTGTATTCTAAAGAATATACTTTTGGTTTACATATGTTTATGGTTTTGTTGTGTGCTACTGTATACAACAGTAATGTTTGGCCTAATAAATATTTTCTGTTTCTACATTGCATTGGTGTTTACAGTGTACTTGTTACCCCTCTCAGCAGATTACTTTCACTGTAGAACATTGTATTGAAATGTAGATATAAGCCTATGAAAGACCAAAGAGCTTTAGATTTAGAACAACAGTGTTTACATGGTATATCCAAAAATGTACTATTATGAAAGAAGTGTTTGCCATTTGATGCAAATGCTTCATTCTGACATGTGTTTACGGCATTTTGAATGCAGTGTTACATTTTGAAGGAGATGTGAGGCATTTTGCATTTTGTGTGTGCAGTTTTGGGAATTGTGTGTAGAGTTTTGAAAAAAGGAGACATAGTTTTGAAAACGTGTGTAAGCAGTTGGAAAAAACTGTAACTGCTCATTGCTGAACAAAAATTCCTCCCTGAACTCTCATCATGACCCTGATATAGAATAAGATCACTGTTCTCATTGGATTGAATCTGTGCATGTGAAGGAGTGAAATCTATGCATTCACCGATCCAAGTATCCTATATTACTAAAAAGGCGTATAATGCTTGGGTAGCAGAGCAGGGCCTGTGGCTAAAATTGCAGCACCAAACATCAGCCAGCTAAATATAAAACAGTGCATTTTTCCTGAAAATACTTTACCTGGAGCAGAACATCCAGCATGACCCGCAATCTGTGTGCAAGTGCTCGTCCCTTGGAATGGAACAAGGACAGCAGTTTAGGGGTGTACTGGTCCAACATGGCATAAACCTTGGCTCAAGATGCTTTGTGGTGATCCTCTACAATTCTTCATTCATCAGAAAGACTGAGAGGCTTCAAAAAGAGCAGGCCATCTGTCTTTCATGTCTTTAACACTTAGACACTGGTTGATGACTTCCTGTCTTCGGTGTGGAAATGTCTTGGTCATCTTTTCTTTGATCACCGTTGTGTTGTCCTTCTATTTTGCCACTGTTACTAATTATATTCTCTCTTGTTCCAGACTGTCTGCGTTCTCTCCAGCTGGGTAAAAGGGGAGGTAGTTCACTTCTGCTCTTCTTGGCTTTTTCAAGTTTTTTGCTGGCTTCTTGTTGTCAGGGTGTTAGTGTTTCAGCATATTACATTCCACTTCAAGCTCACCAAAGCCTCTAAACTTAGTCCGGTAAATCCCCATCTTGTACTTTATGCTTGACTGCCATGTATAGTAGCCGGAGAAGGAGCCAGGTTCTTTGAGACAAGGGTGTCTCTTGATAAGAGCTTCTGTCACTGAAATCTGAAGAGATGTCGAATAGGCAGTGTACGTGTAAATACACTGAGCCAACCTTCCAAATATGTCATATTTGATCTTTGGGTTGTTTAGAAGAGTGCCATCTCTGCGGTAAGCTTCATTGCCCCTCTCAGGGAGTATCTCTATTTCATGAAAGAAACATGGGATTGTAAACAGCTCTCTCTGGGGAAATGTTTGTAGACAGTATCACTGTATTTGTATTTGTATTTATTATGGATCCCCATTAGCTGCTGCCAAGGCCGCAGCTACTCTTCCTGAGGTCCAGCAAAATTAAGGCAGTTATACAATTTTTATAACATTACAATACATTCACAACAGATTTCACAACACATTAAGTGTGTGCCCTCAGCCAACTACTCTACTACCACATATCTACAACACAAAATCAAATCAAATCAAAATGTATTTGCCACATGCGCCGAATACAACAGGTGTAGACATTACCGTGAAATGCTTACTTACAGCCCTTAACCAACAATGCATTTATTTATTCATAAAAAAGTAAAATAAAACAACAACAACAAAAAAGTGTTGAGAAAAAAAGAGCAGAAGTAAAATAAAATAACAGTAGGGAGGCTATATACAGGGGGGTACCGGTGCAGAGTTAATGTGCGGGGGCACCGGCTAGTTGAGGTAGTTGAGGTAATATGTACATGTGGGTAGAGTTAAAGTGACTATGCATAAATAATTAACAGAGTAGCAGCAGCGTAAAAAAGATGGGGTGGGGGTGCAAATAGTCCGGGTAGCCATGATAGCTGTTCAGGAGTCTTATGGCTTGGGGGTAGAAGCTGTTAAGAAGCCTTTTGGACCTAGACTTGGTGCTTCGGTACCGCTTGCCATGCGGTAGCAGAGAGAACAGTCTATGACTAGGCTGCAGTGTTTGACCATTTTGAGGGCCTTCCTCTGACACCGCCTGGTATAGAGGTCCTGGATGGCAGGAAGCTTGGCCCCAGTGATGTAGTGGGCAGTACGCAGTACCCTCTGTAGTGCCTTGCGTTCAGAGGCTGAGCAGTTGCCATACCAGGCGGTGATGCAACCAGTCAGGATGCTCTCAATGGTGCAGCTGTATAACTTTTTGAGGATCTGAGGACCCATGCCAAATCTTTTCAGTCTCCTGAGGGGGAATAGGCATCAAAATCCATGTGTACGTGTGTGTATAGTGCATATGTTATCGTGTGTGTATGCATGTGTCTGTGCCTGTGTTTGTGTCGCTTCACTGTTCCACAAGGTGTATTTGTATCTGTTATTTACATCTGATTCTACTGCTTGCATCAGTTACCTGATGTGTAATAGAGTTCCATGTAGCCATGGCTCTATGTAGTACTGTGCGCCTCCCATAGTCTGTCCTGTGCTTGGGGACTGTGAAGAGACCTCTGGTGGCATGTCTTGTGGGGTATGCATGGGTGTCCGAGCTGTGTGCCAGTAGTTCAAACAGACAGGAGTTTTAAAACGTTGTTTTCATTGAACATGCCATACAAAGGCATTTTAATTAATTATACTGTATGAAGAGTGCCTTGGTACTCCTTTCTTTATTATGACCAATTTACCCCTTTTACCAAAGAGCACCTTCTGTCTACCAAAATCTACTATTGTGGACCTTAGCAGCGCTTCCCTTCCTTACCTGTCAATACCTCTCACAAATACAAGTAGTGATGAAGTCAATCCCTCCTCCACTTTGAGCCAGAAGAGATTGACATGCATATTATTAATGTTAGCTCTTTGTGTACATCAAAGGGCCAGCCGTGTTGCCCTGTTCTGAGCAAATTGCAATTTTCCTAAGTCCCTCCTTTTGGCACCTGACCACACGACTGAACAGTAGTCCAGGTGCGACAAAACTAGGGGCTGTAGGACCTGCCTTGTTGATAGTGCTGTTAAGAAGGCAGAGCAGAACGTTATTATGGACAGACTTCTCCCGATCTTAGCTACTGTTGTATCAATATGTTTTGACCATGACTGTTTACAATCCAGGGTTACTCCAAGTAGTTTAGCCACCTCAACTTGCTCAATTTCCACATTATTCATTACAATATTTAGTTTAGGGTTTAGTGAATGATTTGTCCCAAATGCATTGCTTTTAGTTTTTTTTATTCCTTGCCACCCATTCTGACACTAACTGCAGCTCATTGTTAAGTGTTGGTCATTTCAGTCGCTGTAGTATGTAATTTTTTATTTTGTATTGAACCTTTATTCAACTAGGCAAGTCAGTTAAGAACAAATTCTTATTTACAATGACAGCCTACCAAAAGGCAAAAGGCCTCCTGCTGGGACGGGGGATTAAAAAAAGAAATACATATAAATATAGGACCAAACACACAACATATAAATATAGGACCAATCACAACAAGAGAGACAACACAACACTACATAAAGAGAGTGTCACGTTCGTTCAAGGACGGGTCAGACCAAGGCGCAGCGTGAAATGCGTACATGTTTATTTACAAAGAATAAACACACGACAAAACAACAAACCAAACGAAACATGAAGTCCTAAGGTAGACACACAACAAACCTTACACGGAATAAGATCCCACAACTAAACAGTGCCAATCGGCTGCCTAAGTAGGATCCCCAATCAGAGACAACAAGCGACAGCTGCCTCTGATTGGGAAACACACCGCCCAACATAGAACTATACATACTAGATACACCACATAGATAATACACAACAAAGAATATACACACCCTGACTCAACATATACCAGTCCCCTGAGTCAGGGCGTGACAGTACCCCCCCTCCCCCCCCAAAGGTGCGGACTCCGACCGTACAACATTCACATAACAGGGTAGGGGCCGGGTGGGCATTCCGCCTCGAGTGGACTACTCAGGCTCCGGACTGGAGCCGCTGACCGGAGCTGGACTGGGCACCGGTGGAGCGGACTGCTCTGGCTCCGGAGTGGAGCCGCTGACCGGAGCTGGATCAGGCACCGGTGGAACGGGCTGCTCTGGCTCCGGAGTGGAGCCGCTGACCGGAGCTGGACTAGACCCCGGTGGAGCGGACTACTCTGGCTCCGGAGTGGAGCCACTGACCGGAGCTGGATCAGGCACCGGTGGACCGGACTGCTCTGGCTCCGGAGTGGAGCAGCTGACTGGAACTGGATCAGGCACCGGTGGAGCGGACTGCTCTGGCTCTGGAGTGGAGCAGCTGACCGGAGCTGGACTGGACCCCGGTGGAGCGGACTGCTCTGGCTCCGTAGTGGAGCCGCTGACCGGTGCCGGACCACGGGCCGTGCCGGACTGGCGACGCACACCACTACCTTGGTGCGGGGAGCAGGCACGGGCCGTACCGGACTGGGAACACGCACCACAAGCTTGGTGCGAGGAGCCGGAACAGGCCGGGCCGGACTGGCGACACGCACCACTGGCTTGGTGCGAGGAGCAGGAACAGGCCGGGCCGGACTGGTGACGCGCACCACTGGCTTGGTGCGGGGAGCAGGCACGGGCCGTACCGGACTGGCAACACGCACCACTGGCTTGGTGCGAGGAGCAGGAACGGGCCGGGCCGGACTGTGGAGGCGGACTGGAGGTTTGGAGCGGAGAGCTGGCACAACCCGTCCTGGCTGGATGCCCATTTTCGCACGGCACGTGCGTGGTGCTAGCACAGGACGTACAGGGCTGTGCCGGCGCACTGGCGACACAGTGTGCAGCTCCCCATAACGCGGAGCCTGCACGGTCACAAGCTCCCTAGCGTGAGTACGGGGAGTTGGCTCTGCTCTGAACCCAGGCTTCGCCAACCACCCCGTGAGCCCCCCCCCCAAAAAAAAAATATTGGGGCTGCTTCTCGGGCTTACGTCGCGACCGCGTCCTCTTGAGTTGCCGTTTCACATCTCCTGCCTGGGCTTCCTCCTTCGCCCAGGGTCCGCTATCGGCTAATCTCTCCTCTTTCTCCCTCATCCCTTTCAGGGCCTCCATCTGCCTGGCCAGATCCTCTCTTATCTCCCCCCAAGTCAATGATCTCTGCTCCACTACCTGTGTCCAGGGTGTCTACTGATCCTGGGCACACTGTTTGGTCCGTGTTTGGTGTGATCTTCTGTCACGTTTGTTCAAGTACGGGTCAGACCAAGGCGCAGCGTGAAATGCGTACATGTTTATTTACAAAGAATAAACACACGACAAAACAACAAACCAAATGAAACGTGAAGTCCTAAGGTAGACACACAACAAACCTTACACGGAACAAGATCCCACAACAAAACAGTGCCAATCGGCTGCCTAAGTATGATCCCCAATCAGAGACAACGAGCGACAGCTGCCTCTGATTGGGAACCACACCGGCCAACATAGAACTATGCATACTAGATACACCACATAGATAATACACAACAAAGAATATACACAACCTGACTCAACATATACGAGTCCCCTGAGTCAGGGCATGACAGAGAGACCTAAGACAACAACAACATAGCATGGCAGCAACACACAACAACACAGCAAGGTAGCAACCCAACATGAAAACAACATGGTAGCAACACAACATGGCAGCAGCACAACATGGTAGCAGCACAAGACATGGTACAAACATTATTGGGCACAGACAACAGCACATAGGGCAAGAAGGTTGAGACAACAATACATCACGCGAAGCAGCCACAACTGTCAATAAGAGTGTCCATGATTGAGTCTTTGAATGAAGAGATGGAGATAAAACTGTCCAGTTTGAGTGTTTTTTGCAGCTCGTTCCAATCGCTATCTGCAGCGAATTGGAAAGAGGAGCGACCCAGGGATGTGTGTTTTTTGGGGACCTTTAACAGAATGTGACTGGCAGAACGGGTGTTGTATGTGGAGGATGAGGGCTGCAGTAGGTATCTCAGATAGGGGGGAGTGAGACCTAAGAGGGTTTTATAAATAAGCATCAACCAGTGGGTCTTGCGACGGATATACAGAGATGACCAGTTTACAGAGGAGTATAGAGTGCAGTGATGTGTCCTATAAGGAGCATTGGTGGAAAATCTGATGGTCGAATGGTAAAGAATATCTAGCCGCTCGAGAGCACCCTTACCTGCCAATATACAGTGGGGAGAACAAGTATTTGATACACTGCCGATTTTTCATGTTTTCCTACTTAAAAAGCATGTAGAGGTCTGTAATTTTTATCATAGGTACACTTCAACTGTGAGAGACGGAATCTAAAACAAAAATCCAGAAAATCACATTGTATGATTTTTAAGTCATTAATTTGCATTTTATTGCATGACATAAGTATTTGATCACCTACCAACCAGTAAGAATTCAGGCTCTCACAGACCTGTTAGTTTTTCTTTAAGAAGCCCTCCTGTTCTCCACTCATTACCTGTATTAACTGCACCTGTTTGAACTCGTTACCGGTATAAAAGACACCTGTCCACACACTCAATCAAACAGACTCCAACCTCTCCACAATGGCCAAGACCAGAGAGTTGTGTAAGGACATCAGGGATAAAATTGTAGACCTGCACAAGGCTGGGATGGCCTACAGGACAATAGGCAAGCAGCTTGGTGAGAAGGCAACAACTGTTGGCACAATTATTAGAAAATGGAAGAAGTTCAAGATGACGATCAATCATCCTCGGTCTGGGGCTCCATGCAAGATCTCACCTCGTGGGGCATCAATGATCATGAGGAAGGTGAGGGATCAGCCCAGAACTACACGGCAGGACCTGGTCAATGACCTTAAGGGAGCTGGGTCTCAAAGAAAACCATTAGTAACACACTACGCCGTCATGGATTAAAATCCTGCAGCGCACGCAAGGTCCCCCTGCTCAAGCCAGCGCATGTCCAGGCCCGTCTGAAGATTGCCAATGACCATCTGGATGATCCAGAGGAGGAATGGGAGAAGGTCATGTGGTCTGATGAGACAAAAATAGAGCTTTTTGGTCTAAACTCCACTCTCTGTGTTTGGATGAAGAAGAAGGATGAGTACAACCCCAAGAACCCCATCCCAACCGTGAAACATGGAGGTGGAACCATCATTCTTTGGGGATGTTTTTCTGCAAAGGGGACAGGACGACTGCACCATATTGAGGGGAGGATGGATGGGGCCATGTATCGCAATATCTTGGCCAACAACTTCCTTCCCTCAGTAAGAGCATTGAAGATGGGTCGTGGCTGGGTCTTCCAGCATGACAACGACCCGAAACACACAGCCAGGCAACTAAGGAGTGGCTCAGTAAGAAGCATCTCAAGGTCCTGGAGTGGCCTAGCCAGTCTCCAGACCTGGACCCAATAGAAAATCTTTGGAGGGAGCTGAAAGTCTGTATTTCCCAGCGACAGCCCCGAAACCTGAAGGATCTGCAGAAGGTCTGTATGGAGGAGTGGGCCAAAATCCCTGCTGCAGTGTCTGCAAACCTGGTCAAGACCTACAGGAAACGTATGATCTCTGTAATTGCAAACAAAGGTTTCTGTACCAAATATTAAGTTCTGCTTTTCTGATGTATCAAATACTTATGTCATGCAATAAAATGCAAATTAATTACTTAAAAATCATACAATGTGATTTTCTGGATTTTTGTTTTAGATTCCGTCTCTCACAGTTGAAGTGTACCTATGATAAAAATTACAGACCTCTACATGCTTTGTAAGTAGGAAAACCTGCAAAATTGGCAGTGTATCAAATACTTGTTCTCCCCACTGTATAAATTATGTCTCCGTAATCTAGCATTGGTAGGATGGTCATCTGAATCAGGGTTAGTTTGGCAGCTGGGGTGAAAGAGGAGAAATTACGATAGAGGAAACCAAGTCTAGATTTTACCTTAGCCTGCAGCTTTGATAGGTGCTAAGAGAAGGACAATGTGCTGTCTAGCCATACTCCCAAGTACTTGTATGAGGTGACTACCTCAAGCTCTAAATCCTCAGTGGTAGTAATCATACCAGTGGGGAGAGGGGCATTCTTCTTACCAAACCACATGACCTTTGTTTTGGAGGTGTTCAGAACAAGGTTAAGGGCAAAGAAAGCTTGTTGGACACTAAAAAAGCTTTGTTGTAAAGCGTTTAACACAAAATCCAGGGAGGGGTCAGCTGAGTATAAGACTGTATCATCTGCATATAAATGGATGAGAGAGCTTCCTACTGCCTGAACTATATTGTTGATGTAAATTGAGAAGAGCGTGGGGCCTAGGATCGAGCCTTGGGGTACTCCCTTGGTGACAGGCAGTGGCTGAGATAGCAGATGTTCTGACTTTATACACTGCACTCTTTGAGAGAGATAGTTAGCAAACCAGGCCAAAGACCCCTCAGAGACACCAATACTCCTTAGCCGGCCGACAAGGATGGAATGGTCTACCATATCAAAAGCTTTGGCCAAGTCAATAAAAATAGCAGCAGAAGGCAGTTTATGCTGGGGGTGATAGACAGGCTTTAAGAGATGTACAACGTGAGATAAAAAGACAGATACTGGTGGACAAGGAGGCATACAAGCAAAGGGTGGAGAGGACCCTCTCCTCAGGAAACGCAAGGGTGGCCTGGCAAGGGATTAAATCCATGGCTAGCGCCCCCCATATAGGCAGGGGAAAAACCAGTGCTGACCTTGGGGTATATGAGGGCCAGAACATGGCTAATGAACTGAATGTTTTCTTCTCAAGATTTGAATCAGACAACTTCGTGTCGGAGGTAAAACAAATGGAAGCATCATTACAAATGTTTGAGAGAGTTGTTGTTCAACAGTCTGATGTTCTAAAGTTGTTCAGGGGATGTAACACATACAAAAGCCCAGGCCCAGACAAAATAAGTGGGCATGTGTTAAAGCACTGTGCTGAACAACTGGCTGGTGTTTTTACAGACATTTTCCAATCCTCACTCAACCAGCAACACGTTCCAGTATTGTGGAAAAAATCAATAATTATACCAATTCCTAAAGTATCAAATCCCTCTGTGCTGAATGACTATCGCCCTGTCGCTTTGACATCCTTAGTTATGAAATGCCTTGAGAAAATTGTGAAAAGTCATATTCTCAGTGTCACCCAGAAGCTCCTCGACCCATTTCAGTTTGCCTATCAGACCAGCAGAGGAGTTGATGATGCCATTCTTACCCTCCTTAACATGGTCTATAGACATCTAGAAGGTGCTAAATCCCATGTCAGGGTTCTGTTTGTTGACTTTTCTTCTGCCTTCAACACAATCCAGCCTTACATTCTGGCACAGAGACTCATTCGGGACTTTTCCTTAGATGGGGGGCTGGTTTTGTGGCTGTTGGACTTCCTGAGCCAACGCTCACAGCGAGTCAAAATAGGTCCCCATGTGTCGGATATACGCAATACCAACACAGGCTCTCCTCAGGGATGTGTTTTGTCCCCACTTCTGTACATCTTGTACACTAATAGTTGTACTAGTTCCCATACTGACAGACACCTCGTTAAGTTCGCTGATGACACTGCCTTGATCAGCCTGTTGCATGATGACGAGGAACATCATGGCCCGGTCCTAGATGACTTTGTAGAGTGGTGTGAGGAATCACACTTGGTCCTCAATACTAACAAGACCAAAGAGATGTGCATAGACTTCAGGAAGCGTACAACACCTACCTCTGCAACATCTATCAGAGGCCAGAATATAGAAATTGTAGAGGAATATAAATATCTGGGTGTCTTTTTGGACAGTAAGCTTCAGTGGAGTAAATGTACAGACCAGATCTACAAAAAGAGCCAACAGAGACTGTACTTTCTAAAAAAAGTTGGGTTCCTTTAATATAGACTGTACTATATTGACTCTGTTTTACAAATCCTTTATTGAGAGTATTTTAACTTTTTGTATTGTTTGTTGGTTTGGCAATGCCACTGTCAGTCAGAGAAACATGTTGAGAAGGATTATTACCACAGCAAGTAAGGTACTTGGAGTCAAACAGACAGGCCTGGATGAGATCTTTAAGGTCAGGGCCCTCCGTAAGGCTCACAAAATCATTTTAGACCCAAGTCACCCCCTGTACCTGGACTTTGAATTACTCCCCTCTGGGCGCAGGTATAGGGCACCCCTCAGCAGGAAAAATAGAACGAGACAATCATTTGTGCCAGGTGTGATATCCCTCTTAAATAGCTCGGGCAAATGTTCCCATTGACCCCGTAAGGCCAGCAGGCTAGTCTTTGTTTTAAATGTTTTATTTCTTATTTCTTACTTTTATTGGTGCATGACTGTTATTGAAAGTTGTATTGTCAATCTTGTTTTGTATTTAACGCCACTTTAAATGTGTACATGACACTGCAACAAAATTTCCCCATGGGGACAATAAAGTAAGTAAGTAAGAATGAGAAAGTAGATCCAGCTTATTCTGATGACTGGTGGCAGTGCAAGATTTACATACCTTTGTTTCAAGATAATATGAATCAGCCACGAGGCACATCTGTTATAATAAGTATATAGAGGATTAACCATAACCATTAACACATTTTATGAAGACCCTGAAGCTATAACAAGTAGCTACGAAGCGTTATTGATTAATTATTTCCATATTCATCCATGCCAAAGACTCGGCTACATGGACCTGAAGCATTAAGCATTCACCATTTCGCAAACATTTCACTATCATTAGTTTTATAAGCTAGCTAGCTAACTGGCTAGCTAGATCTATACCAAAGACTTAAATGTAGAAAAAAAAGAAAGCAAAGCTGCATTTGAAAAAGTCAGACCATGACATTGGTCTTCTGCAAGAGCGAGCGCCGTGAACGAATGAGAGAGAATAAATAAAAACTTCAGCCATTAGCTAGCTATTAGCTTACGTAAGTTAGCAATTAACGGCTGACACACGACCTTACAAGTTAGCTAGCTAGTCTAGGTTACGTTAGCTAGTAAGACATTATCAAACGAGATAGCTGACCATCGGTCACATATGATCCAACAAATGCGCAGACAAAACATGTTATCAAAAAACTGTCGTTGCAATAATGTACATTTCTCCATCATAGATTTGACTGCCAAAGGCGGCAGATTTTTTGCCATCGCCATAGTATCGAGCTAGTTAGAACATGTTAACGTTAGCAAGCTAGCTAACCTTGCGCCGGCTAGCTAAAGAAGTAGCAATGAGAATTGTTTCGCTGGTAGTAAGCTAACGTTACATACATTGTTAGTAACTGAAGAAAATAACCTTACCTGTGCGCATACCAGCACAATGAGCATGTGTGGAAGGCAGAGCTGATAGAACAGCTCAATTTGCAGCAGATAGGAGGTGCAGAACATTAGATCCTAATGACTCCGATTGAGTAGATTCTTCTCTCTTTGGAGTGACTTATAAAATATGCTTAGATTTTAAGTAGCCTTCTGAAGTAGGATTTAGTCTTCATGTTTTTAATTAAATTAACGTAAATCATCACTGCAAAGATATAGAAAGACTTTAATGAGTACATTTGTTTGTTTTTTTGGGACAAAATCTACTAGGCATCCCAAATTTTTTTTACAGTGCTCCTTTGTCTGCCTTGTTAGATAATAATACACACATCATTTAAATAAGTGACACATTTGACCTGACCTGGTAAGGAATAACTCAGAGACCTATCCATCCATAACACGTTCCACACAGCACAGCATATTTTCTTAAATCATACTAAAGTGTTGGCATAACCAATGGAAAGCATTTGCATGTCAGGTGTGGTCCATCAAGTGAGGTGATGGGCAGCATCAGTTTACAGACGGGAGCGACTGAGGTGTGTTGGTGAGGATGAATGGTTCTGTGTTCTATTCCTCAAAGATTAACTTGTATTTAATCAAATTAATCAAATCCAATGATAGGGCAGAGTGCCACCAGTACTACTGTAATTGATGTGAGGAGGCTGCAGCTAACAAAGACTGAACAAATGTCAGAGGACACTTCATTAACCTTTGCGTACACATGTTGGTCTCTTTAGTAAGCCTTGTATACTATTTGATAAATAACTTATATTTCTTTGAGCATTTCAAGAACAGACTATATTATTTTTGGCTACCCTGTAGTACCACCAACCAACTCTGCGTTTAACAAGTAGGCCTACAGTAGCAACAGCAACACAACCTCATCAATCACATTGATAGGTGTAGTTCCTGTCACACTGAGTAGGATATTTACATGGCATGTGGTCCTTGGGTGTAACTACAGAGGTTGTCAATGTGATATGCCTCACAGGTGTGTTGACAGGTATTTGATGTGGCCTATAGATGTTCCTAACTCAGATCTAAGGAGAGACACAATCGCAAAACAACCGGGAAGAGAGGAGACACCAATAACAGAGGTCAGGTTAGATTACATTTTTACGTCTCTGATATTTTCACTGTGACATAGTGAAATGTTTGTATTGATATTCCTTTCAATTCAATGTATGCTATTTTCAACGGAAAGTGCAGACATTAACTGATATTCAGAATGTTTTTCTTCTGATGTGCCTTTGACATGAAGAGTTAACATGACAGTGTTGTTATTGTCACCTCGCTCCCCCCCTCTCTCTCCCTCTCTCTTCCACAGTGATCAATGGAACGTTAAAGCCGGTACGTCCCAAAAGAAATGGACTCCTCCAACCATTCCTCTGGCCTCTATGGCTATCTGGAGCCCGATTTGGCTTTCACCACTCCCTGCTATGCAGTCAACCTCATCCTGAGTCTACCCACCAATGGCTATGTCCTGTGGTTGATAATGATCGGAGCCGGAGGGACGATGGCCTCAGAGTTCTTCGCTCTCAACTTGGCTGTATCAGAGATCCTCTACTGCCTGTCTTTGTCTTTGTCTACATACACCTCCCTATTCCCCCTCTCCTAGCTCTGGAAACATTCTTTGGTGGTTTTATTCTCCCAGGCCGCCCCCTGTTCCAGTGCTGTATATGTTTTGAGTGCTACCTGGCAGTGGTCCACCCTGTGGTCTTCCTGAAGTACAGACCCCTGAGATACAAGGTGGGATGTTCTGGATTGGTTTGGCTGGTTGTGATTGGGTTCTGTTTTACTGCTATGCTTGTAAAGCAGCCAAATGTCATAAATTATGTGTCTTTGGGTGAAAGTCTGCTCTTAATTTCATTTATGTTATTCTGCTGCCTCTCAGTTCTCAGGGCTCTGAAACAGCCTGGACCTGGGGAAGGAGAGAGAGAGAGTGAGGGGACAAATAACATGAAGATGAGGGCATTTAAGATCATATTGATTATCCTGGTGACTATGATGGCAAACTACCTCCCATGGGTAGTGGTTATACCTTTTATTGGAATCTTGGATTCGGGGCAGATTGTTTATGCCACAAATGTTTGTCTCTTCATCACTGTGGTCAGTGGGTTTGTTCAGCCCCTCCTCTACCTCCACAGGGCTGGGAAACTGCCCTGTATCAGAGGTCTCTGAGGGAGAGTTGATACCCCCAGTTTCACCAGATACAGAGGGACAATTGTAACCTGTTTGTTTACAACCGTTTGGTAATAGCTTGTAAAGAGGTTGGTAGTTGTAGATGCGATGGCAAAGATACGTGTGTTGTGATTAGGGTTGCAATATTCCGGTAACTTTACCGAAAAGGTTCTCCAGAAATCCTGGTCGGAAGATTCTCGTAATCAATCTTCTTGCTTGTGCTTCACATTGTATTTTTGTGTCTAAATATAATAGTGAGATTGGACGATAAGACCCAACGGTTTTCAAGGGTTAAACAAATGTGTATATTAAATGTTTATTTAAATATCCAAAATTATAACTTATGTTGAACTACCCATGTATTTTTTTTACTTTTACTTTTTGTATAGAAGAAACAATTCGGCAATCATGCAGTCAGAAAACATTTAAAAACTATTAGCAGTCTTTGCATACACATTTGGGTCTCTTAGATGGGTTTGGGTCCAGTCAGAGTAAACAAGCTATTTGCATGTCAGGTCAAGGGAAATATGATATACTCCACATGAGTGCAAGCTGGCAGGAAGGGGTGCATACACTCCTCTTGTTGGTGCTCTGGTCTGCGTCCAAAATGGCACCATATACCCTATATGGGTCATTCTACAGAAGTGGTGCAAATTGGGGGTTGGAAAAACATACAAAGTTGTATTCTATTTTTCCCAAACTTTCAGCACACATATCTTCCAACATATGTCAGTGGGACATACTGTATACACAGCTTACATACTTTATTTGTATTGCTTATTTCAATATATTTACTTGAAATCCTTACCACCCCACTAACTGTACATAACATAGTGAAAAGGTTGCAACAAAGGCAGAACCATGTATAGTAGTGATTATTTTGATTAACCTTCTATTACACATTCATTTCAGACATTTATATCTGCATACCAAATTAATTAAATTGTAAAAACATGATTTTCAAATCCTTTCAATTGAAATTACAGAAATATAATACACTGCTCAAAAAAGTAAAGGGAACACTTAAACAACACAATGTAACTCCAAGTCATTCACACTTCTGTGAAATCAAACTGTCCACTTAGGAAGCAACACTGATTGACAATAAATGTCACATGCTGTTGTGCAAATGGAATAGACAACAGGTAGAAATTATAGGCAATTAGCAAGACACCCCCAATAAAGGAGTGGTTCTGCAGTGGTGACCACAGACCACTTTTCAGTTCCTATGCTTCCTGGCTGATGTTTTGGTCACTTTTGAATGCTGGCGGTGCTTTCACTCTAGTGGTAGCATGAGACGGAGTCTACAACCCACACAAGTGGCTCAGGTAGTGCAGCTCATCCAGGATGGCACATCAATGCGAGCTGTGGCAAGAAGGTTTGCTGTGTCTGTCAGCGTAGTGTCCAGAGCATGGAGGCGCTACAAGGAGACAGGCCAGTACATCAGGAGACGTGGAGGAGGCCGTAGGAGGGCAACAACCCAGCAGCAGGACTGCTACCTCCACCTTTGTGCAAGGAGGAGCAGGAGGAGAACTGCCAGAGCCCTGCAAAATGACCTCCAGCAGGCCACAAATGTGCATGTGTCTGCTCAATTGGTCAGAAACAGACTCCATGAGGATGGTATGAGGGCCCGACGTCCACAGGTGGGGGTTGTGCTTACAGCCCAACACCATGCAGGACGTTTGGCCTTTGCCAGAGAACACCAAGATTGGCAAATTCGCCACTGGCGCCCTGTGCTCTTCACAGATGAAAGCAGGTTCACACTGAGCACGTGACAGACGTGACAGAGTCTGGAGACGCCGTGGAGAACGTTCTGCTGCCTGCAACATTCTCCAGCATGACCGGTTTGGCGGTGGGTCAGTCATGGTGTGGGGTGGCATTTCTTTGGGGAGCCGCACAGCCCTCCATGTGCTCGCCAGAGGTAGCCTGACTGCCATTAGGTACCGAGATGAGATCCTCAGACCCCTTGTGAGACCATATGCTGGTGCGGTTGGCCCTGGGTTCCTCATAATGCAAGACAATGCTAGACCTCATGTGGCTGGAGTGTGTCAGCAGTTCCTGCAAGAGGAAGGCATTGATGCTATGGAATGGCCCGCCCGTTCCACAGACCTGAATCCAATTGAGCACATCTGGGACATCATGACTCGCTCCATCCACCAACGCCACGTTGCACAACAGACTGTCCAGGAGTTGGCGGATAATGCTTGCAATAGAAATCAGCTCTGCGGGTGAATTTAGTGCATATTGATGTTTTAAAGAGACATAATATCCCTGGCTGAGTTGAGCTGATTGAGCCATCAGTTGATTGATAGATGTAGGCCTAGTGTAAAACAATAAGCCTTACTCCTTTGTGGATGCTCGCCCACATTTTATAGTTAGGCTATATATCATTTGCGTTGTTGATTACTGAAAATCTGTATTTACGTATAAGTACCGTTACTTATTATGTAATTTACTTAAGTAATAGTAGCCCTAATAAGAAAAAAATATTGGGTTAGAAAATTATTCAAGTACTAGGTAGAGTGGCTTGCGAAAGTATTCACCCCCCTTGGCATTTTTCCTATTTTGTTGCTTTACAACCTGGAATTAAAATGTATTTTTATGGGGGTTTGTATCATTTGATTTATACAACATGCCTACCACTTTGAAGATGCAAAATATTTTTTATTGTGAAACAAACAAGAAATAAGACAAAAAAAACACAAAACTTGAGCGTGCATAACTATTCACCCCCCCCCCCCCCCCAAAGTCAATACTTTGTAGAGCCACCTTTTGCAGAAATTACAGCTGCAAGTCTCTTTGGGTATGTCTCTATAAGCTTGGCACATCTAGCCACTGGGATTTTTACACATTCTTCAAGGCAAAACTGCTCCAGCTCCTTCAAGTTGGATGGGTTCCGCTGGTGTACAGCAATCTTTAAGTCATACCATAGATTGTCTATTGGATTGAGGTCTGGGCTTTGACTAGGCCATTCCAAGACATTTAAATGTTTCCCCTTAACCCTCCCGTTGTCCTAGGGTCAAAATGACCCACCACTGTGTTGAAACAACTTTATTACATTTTTATATTTTTTGGATCATTTGTGAGAAGGAGGCGGTGAGACTTTAAAGAAAGTATCACTGCCTCCTTCTCACAAATGATCCCAAAAATATAAAAATTAAATAAAGTTGTTTCAACACAGTGGCGGGTCATTTTGACCCTAGGACAACGGGAGGGTTAAATCACTCAGGTGTTGCGTTAGCAGTATGCTTAGGGTCATTGTCCTGCTGGAAGGTGTCTCAAATCTCAAATCTCAAATCTCTGGAAGACTGAAACAGGTTTCCCTCAAGAATTTCCCTGTATATAGCGCCATCCATTATTCCTTCAATTCTGACTAGTTTCCCAGTCCCTGCCGATGAAAAACATCCCCACAGCATGATGCTGTCACCACCATGATTCACTGTGGGGTTGGCATTCTCAGGGTGATGAGAGGTGTTGGGTTTGCGCCAAACATAGCGTTTTCCTTGATGGCCAAAAAGCTCAATTTTAGTCTCATCTGACCAGAGTACCTTCTTCCATATGTTTGGAGAGTCTCCCACATGCCTTTTGGCAAACACCAAACATCTTTGCTTATTTTTTTCTTTAAGCAATGGCTTTTTTCTGGCCACTCTTCCGTAAAGCCCAGCTCTGTGGAGTGATGGCTTAAAGTGGTTCTATGGACAGATACTCCAATCTCTGCCGTGGAGCTTTGCAGCTCCTTCAGGGTTATCTTTGGTCTCTTTGTTGCCTCTCTGATTACTGCCCCTCCTTGCCTGGTCTGTGAGTTTTGGTGGGCGGCCCTCTCTTGGCAGGTTTGTTGTGGTGCCATATTCTTTCCATTTTTTAATAATGATTTAATGGTGCTCTTAGGGATGTTCAAAGTTTCCGATATGTTTTTGTAACCCAACCCTGATCTGTTCTTCTCCACAAAAGAGCTCCTTGGTCTTCATGGTTTCTATTGCTTGGTGGTGCCCCTTGCTCAGTGGTGTTGCAGACTCTGGGGCCTTTCAGAACAGGTGTACATACAGTGGGGAATAAAATTATTTAGTCAGCCACCAATTGTGCAAGTTCTCCCACTTAAAAAGATGAGAGAGGCCTGTAATTTTCATCATAGGTACACGTCAACTATGACAGACAAAATGAGGAAAAAAAATCCAGAAAATCACATTATAGGATTTTTAATGAATTTATTTGCAAATTATGGTGGAAAATAAGTATTTGGTCAATAACAAAAGTTTCTCAATACTTTGTTATATACCCTTTGTTGGCAATGACACAGGTCAAACGTTTTCTGTAAGTCTTCACAAGGTTTTCACACACTGTTGCTGGTATTTTGGCCCATTCCTACATGCAGATCTCCTCTAGAGCAGTGATGTTTTGGGGCTGTCGCTGGGCAACACAGACTTGCAACTCCCTCCAAAGATTTTCTATGGGGTTGAGATCTGGAGACTGGCTAGGCCACTCCAGGACCTTGAAATGCTTCTTACGAAGCCACTCCTTCGTTGCCTGGGCAGTGTGTTTGGGATCATTGTCATGCTGAAAGACCCAGCCACGTTTCATCTTCAATGCCCTTGCTGATGGAAGGAGGTTTTCACTCAAAATCTCACGATACATGGCCCGATTCATTCTTTCCTTTACACGGATCAGTCGTCCTGGTCCCTTTGCAGAAAAACAGCCCCAAAGCATGATGTTTCCACCCCCATGCTTCACAGTAGGTATGGTGTTCTTTGGATGCAACTCAGCATTCTTTGTCCTCCAAACACGACGAGTTGAGTTTTTACCAAAAAGTTCTATTTTGGTTTAATCTGACCATATGACATTCTCCCAATCCTCTTCTGGATCATCCAAATGCACTCTAGCTAACTTCAGACGGGCCTGGACATGTACTGGCTTAAGCAGGGGGACACGTCTGGCACTGTAGGATTTGAGTCCCTGGCGGCGTAGTGTGTTACTGATGGTTGGCTTTGTTACTTTGGTCCCAGCTCTCTGCAGGTCATTCACTAGGTCCCCCCGTGTGGTTCTGAGATTTTTGCTCACCGTTCTTGTGATCATTTTGACCCCACGGGGTGAGATCTTGCGTGGAGCCCCAGATCGAGGGAGATTATCAGTGGTCTTGTATTTCTTCCATTTCCTAATAATTGCTCCCACAGTTGATTTCTTCAAACCAAGCTGCTTACCTATTGTAGATTCAGTCTTCCCAGCCTGTTGCAGGTCTACAATTTTGTTTCTGGTGTCCTTTGACAGCTCTTTGGTCTTGGCCATAGTGGAGTTTGGAGTGTGACTGTTTGAGGTTGTGGACAGGTGTCTTTTATACTGATAACAAGTTCAAAAAGGTGCCATTAATACAGGTAACGAGTGTAGGACAGAGGAGCCTCTTAAAGAAGAAGTTACAGGTCTGTGAAAATCTTGCTTGTTTGTAGGTGACCAAATACTTATTTTCCACCATAATTTGCAAAGAAATTCATTAAAAATCCTACAATGTGATTTTCTGGAGAAAAAAAATCTCAATTTGTCTGTCATAGTTGATGTGTACCTATGATGAAAATTACAGGCCTCTCTCATCTTCTTAAGTGGGAGAACTTGCACAATTGGTGGCTGACTAAATACTTTTTTCCCCCACTGTATGCACTTAGATCATGTGACAGATCATGTGACACTTAGATTGCACACAGGTGGACTTTATTTAACTAATTATGTGACTTCTGAAAGTAATTGGTTGCAGTAGGTCTTATTTAGGGGCTTCATAGCAAATGGGGTGAATACATATGCACGCACCACTTTTCCGTTTTTCATTCCACTTCACCAATTTGGACTATTTTGTGTATGTCCATTACATGAACTCCAAATAAAAATCCATTTAAATTACAGGTTGTAACGCAACAAAATAGGAAAAACACCAAGGGGGATGAAACCTTTTGCAAGGCACTGTACATCTATAGGCTACTTCAAATACCTGACAATACACCTATGTGGCATTCTTCTGCTACACCCAAGGACCACATGTCATGCAAATATCCTACTCAGTGTGACAGGAACCACCTATCAATGTGATTGATGAGGATGTGTTGCTATTGCTACTGTAGGCCTACTTGCTAAACGCAGAGTTAGTTGGTGATACTACATGCTAGCCAAAAATGATATATTTTCTTGATATGCTAGAAGAAATATAAGTTATTTATCAAGTTGTTTACAACGCTTACTGTAGATACAGAATTCTAAAGAGACCAAAATGTGTATGGAAAGGTTAATGTCCTCTGACATTCGCTCACTCTTTGTTAGCTGTAGCCTCCTCACATATTATAGTAGTACTAGTGGCCCCCTGCCCTATGGGCCGTAAATCACCTGGATCTGATTAATTCGATTCAATACAATTTAATCTTTGAGGAATACAACACACAACCACTCACCCACACACCACAGTCGCTCCTGTCTGTAAATTGATGCTGCCCATCACATCACTTGATGGACCACACCTGACATGCAAATGTCATCCAATGGTTATGACAACACTTTAGTATGATTGAAGAGAATACGCCGTGCTGTGTGGAAAGTGTTATGGATGGATAGGGCTCAGAGTTATTCCTGACCAGGTCAGGTCAAATGTGCCACTTATTTAAATGATGCCTGTATTATTATCTAACAAGGCAGACAAATGTGTGTACTCAGCCTTTCTTGGAAATAAGAAAAAAGAGAGAAAATCTACAGTAATAATTCTAGTAATACCATTGTCATAAACAATATAACCAAAAATAGAATGGCAGTATTCATTATGAAAAGGTCAACAAATCAAATCAAATTGTATTTGTCACATGCGCCGAATACAACAGGTGTAGACCTTACATTGAAATGCTTACTTACAAGCCCTTAACCAACAATGCAGTTGCAAGAAAAATTAAGTGTTAAGTAAAAAATAGATAAGTAAAAGTAAAAAAATATAATAATTGTGTAATAGAAATATTGTAACCCCAAAATATTGACGTATAATTATAAATACAGTTTATACAGGTTTATACACATTTTCGGTCTAAATAGCCTCTAAAATATATGTAAACAGACCGTAAATGTCAACATTTGTATTTTCTTAGAAAGCTGTGAGTGTTATTACATTATACAATATCAGTACTTGTTGCATTTAAAACTTGTCTAAATCCTATCATCAACTGATTTCAGCAAGTGTATGCTGTGGATTGACTGCATTGTTTAAATGGAATATTGGCATAATGGCACAATTTGAAAAATGTATGGAATCATATCTCTAAAACTGGCTGGCTATAGCTAGCAAACATACAATGCAGATAATCTCCAAATTCATTGTTTTACACAATATCTTATCACAGCACTGCAAACCATGTTTGACCAAGTCCCTGACCAAAATGGCTGATGCTTTAGACCATCATAAGAAGGTTCATACCCATTCTAGTATTCTAATTCCTAATTCTATTTCCAAAGCATCCTGTAGGCTTCATAGAAATGGGAAATTGCCCTGCTTATAGTGAACGTTGCATCATCACCATCATCTAAATGGTGTCACGCCTCATCTTCTAAAGTGTCCCATATGTAGGGAGAGAATGTATAGGCTGATGACCAGTGGTGAAAGAAGTACCCCGTTGTCATACTTGAGTAAAAGTAAAGATAGCTTAATAGAAAATGACTCAAGTAAAAGTGAAAGTTACACAGTAAAATACTACTTGAGTAAAATTCTAAAAGTATTTGGTTTAAATATACTTAAGTACCAAAAGTAAATGTAATTGCTAAAATATACTTAAGTATTAAAAGTAAAAGTATAAATCATTTAAGCAAACCAGACCATTTTCTAGTTTTGTATTTTATTTACGGATAGCCAGGTGCACACTCCAACACAGATATAATTTACAAACAAATAATGTATGTTTAGTGAGTCTGCCAGATCAGAGGCTGTAGGAATGACTAAGGATGTTCTCTAGATACTGTAAGTGAGTGAATTGGACCGTTTTCCTGTCCTGCTAAGCACTCAAAATGTAATGAGTTGTCACGCCCTGGCTCTGGGGACTCTTAAATGTTGAGCCAGGGTGTGGACTTGTTATGTTTAGTTTTCTATGGGTTTTGTTCTAGATCGTTTATTTCTATGTTGGCCAGGGTGGTTCCCAATCAGAGACAGCTGTAGCTCGTTGTCTCTGATTGGGGTCCATACTTAGGCAGCCTGTGTTCACTAGTTCATTGTGGGATCTTGTTCCGTATGGTTTGTTGTATTACCTAGGACTTTACGTATCGTTTTTGTTCTTGTTCTGTACACTTAATAAAGTATGTACTCCTATCACGCTGCGCCTTGGTCCGCTTCTCATAACGATCGTGACAGAAGATCCCACCAAGAGAGGACCAAGCAGCGTGCCAAACAGGAGAAGTTGGCGATGTCCCAGGTGGGCGAATGGTGGTCTTGGGAGGACATATTCGCGGGCAGAGGGCCATGGGCAAAAATAAATGCCCAGGCAGGAGAGGAGAAACGGCGCCAACCGTGCCGACGACGGACACGCGAGAGGCAACCCCAAGTAATTTTTTTGGGGGGGCACACGGCGTGGATGACGGGGCTGCTGGAGGCAGCTAGAGGGCGCATCGGCGATCTAGGAGAGGAGGCCACCAGGTTTGGGGGGCTGGAAGGATGGTTGGCGGAGCCTAGAGGTAGAGCAGAGCCAACTCCCCGTACTCAGGCTAGGCAGCGTGAGACTGGGCAGGCTCCGGGTTATGCGGAGCCACGTACTGTGCCGCGAGTGTTCCGGCACAGTCCTGTACGTCCTGTGCGAGCACCACGCACGTGTCGTGCTAAGGTGGGCATGTAGCCAGGACGGAGTGTGCCGGCTCAACGCTCGTCGCCTCCAGTACCCCTCCTCGGTCCCGGATATCCTGCGCCAGTGCCACGTGCTGTAGCGCCAGTACGAGTGCACAGCCCTGTACGTCCTGTGCTGATGCCTCACACACAGGGTGTGGAGATAGGCATTCAGCCAGGACGGGTTGTGTCAGCTCTCCGCTCCAGACCTCTAGTCCGTCTCCACAGTCCAGCCCGGCCTGTTCCTGTCCCTCACACCAAGCCTGTGGTGCGCGTCGCCAGCCCGGTCCGGCCCATTCCTGCTCCCCGTACCAAGCCTGTGGTGCGCGTCGCCAGCACGGTCCGGCCTGTTCCTGTCCCTCGCACCAAGCCTGTGGTGCGCGTCGCCAGCCCGCTCCGTTCCTGCTCCCCGTACCAAGCCTGTGGTGCGCGTCGCCAGCCCGATCCGGCCCGTTCCTGCTCCCCGCACCAAGCCAGTGGTTCGCGTTGCCAGCCCGGTCCAGCCCGTTCCTGCTCCCCTTCACACATTCTTCATTAAAATTCAGTACAAGTTCCTCAACAGATGGATTGACAGATTAGCCATATTGCTAATTGAACTATACGGAAATCAAGTTTTCCTGTTATCGTGCCATGTATGAAGGCTATGTAGAAGCTCATCCAATCACAATCGCCTGCAGAGTTTCGGGTATAAGTATTATTCCTGCACAGTAAAGAAATGCAGGGAGAGTTGGGTCCTGTGTGGCTCAGGTGGTAGATGCCAGGGTTGGATTCTCATGGGGGACCAGTACAAACAAGAAAATAAAAAAGGTATGGAAATGTATGCTCTGGATAAGAACTTCTGTTAATTGACTAAAATGTAAATGTAATATGAGAGTTCAAAGTGTTTTCCAGAAAGGTGGTTACCATGTTTTATTGAATGCTACCTGTTGCTCTTCAACAATTGCCAAGCTTTTCCCATACCAACTGTTAATTGAAGGGCCTTGTTCTGTGAAGGTGCAGAAATGACAGACAATAGAACATGTGACTACTATGACACAGAACTTTCCAGTTTACGGTCAAAACAGATGAGTCTGTACTATCAATCAACTGTGTTACAATGAACAACTCCACAACACAAGTCTTTCTCCATGTGCATCTCCAGTATGCAAGGGATTTCCCTGTCTGTGTACAATAACAATAACCAGATTCCTCTATACAGATGCAGTACAGATATATAAGCAGGGAAAAGCATGAAAGTGAAACCTCAAAAAGTCTCTAACCTTTTTCAGCCAGGCAACATGCTTATAGAAATCTATGTTATACTCCATTCTGTTGGCCCATTGTAGCTTTGACTATTTTCTTCCTCAAACTCTACACTGTAACTTATCCTGGCGAGAGAGAGAGAGAGAGAGAGAGAGAGAGAGAGAGAGAGAGAGAGAGAGAAGAGCTCAGAAACTTAACAGAGCTTCTGAAAGAAATATACTTTATCACTGTTAATCCCCTTGAATCCTTCTATCTGCTTCTTCCTCCTCTTTCCCTCCTACTCTCTCTCTTGCTGCAGAGAGACTGTAGTGGGGACCCTATGGTGTGCTGTGTCTAGGTCGGACCCTGGCTGTGTGGTTTGGAGCCCAGACAGAAGCAGGCTGAGAAGTGGCTAGTCTCTAGTATCAGACTGCAGCACTACGACTCAGACCACGCCAGCTGGCTCCTCTCCCTCCCTCCCTCTCTCTCTCTTTTTTCCTCTTTTTCTCTCTCTCTCTCTCTCTCTCTCTCTCTCTCTCTCTCTCTCTCTCTCTCTCTCTCTCTCTCTCTCTCTCTCTCTCTCTCTCTCTCTCTCTCTTGCTTTCTGTCTGTCTCTCTCTTTTTATCCCTCTCCGTCTCCTACACAAACACTATCACTTTGTTATTTTTGTCTCTATTCCACCCCATAATCCCCCCTTCTGAAAGATGGTTCATATGCTCAATAGAACCCAGTAACAAGGTTTCCTGAATAAATACACCACACTAGCCAGTTTAGTGTGTGAAGTGAGTTTAGGCTGTGTTGAAGCTACTCACCCCTCCCTTCTCCAGCCAATCTAACAGGGTGTGTGCTGTGTCCATGTGGACCTGTCTGCTCATGGACTCATGCTCCTCCTGGTCCACCTGGCCCTCCAGGGCTACCCTGAGATCCTCTACCAGCTGCAGCACCCTGATGTTGGGGTTAATGGCTGAGGTGAGGGCAAAGGTGGGGGCAGAGTTCGAACCCTGGGAGTGGTAACCCTGGGCCCCAAACTTCAAGAAGGCCTCGCAGAACCCTCCTGCCAATAAAATGAAATAATTTAGATTCAAGTTATGGTTAGGGCAAAGATCATAGGGGTGATACAGCCATCAGAGCCTTAAAACTAGCTATCCCAGAGTCTAGCAATCCATTTTGACTTGTTTTGATTTTCTGAAATCAGATTACTATAAACTGTTTGCTGTTGACTATATTGTATGTGACTGCTCCACAAACAGGCTGTTAGGATTGCTGAGTGAAAGTATTATGTGCTGATGAATATATCATGCCAGTTTGAATTTCCAATGTGAGTCACTGAATACATCAACATAATGTGTGAAATAATTGAAAACAACCAACTGCTACCTAGCATAACCACTGGAGGGCACCCTCCCACTACAACGCTAGCTTCAACAGTGCCTGAACGCTGTCAGCTTTGAAAACTCAAGTGGTCCCTATAGGGATATTGTAGGGACATTGCATGGTGTATTGACTGCTTCTCTGAGTAAAGGCAGTGTGTCAAAGTATTGTGCTCTGATGGTCTTTTAAATATTGCACTAGTCTGCACAGATATATATTCATGATCTCATGTCACCTTAGCTGTAGGCCTATTACAGAAATTGTTAGCATTATTAGCAATATGTTAGCCTGTATGACCATCTCTATGGGTGATGTCACGGTTTTCTCTGTCTTGCAGTGTACTGGGGGTCATTAGCACTATGCTATCTCTATTGTTAGAGCCTTTTGTCTTGTGCCCCTTACAGGAACCCAAACAGAGTCATCTGATATCCTGCTATGGTTATGACAAACAGTGGTGACTGAAATGTATCACCCCTGTAAGAAAACATGGAGAGCTGAACAATATGGAAAGAGAGCTAGTTATAGAGTGTAGTGGATAACTACAGACAAGGATGTTGTATTTGTCTTTCTTGCTAGCACTGATTTAGCTGATAGCTGCTTTATTGAGGAAAGTTTTTTTCATTCTATGACATTGATATGTGGTTGTTTTATCGACGTTAGTTGAATGCACTGACTGTAAATTGCTCTGGATAAGAGTGTCTGCTAAATGACCAAAATGGAAATGTAATATAAATGATAGAGTATACATGGAATAGATCAGGTGGGGGAAGAAGAGAGGCAGCGTAAAAGACTAGCAGAATGGTTGATGTACAGTAGCCTACTGACAAGGACCATCTATTCAAAACCTGCTGAGTTTCCCCCAGTAAATCTGCTCTAGTTGGAACAAGCTGAATCCCAGTATCTCAAACTTCAAGATCCTAAGAGGAACTTTCCTTTCATCATTTCAACTAAAATCCAAAGTACACAATTTATTTTGATTATGCTTAGAAAGAACTGAACAAAATGTAACATTCCTACTCTAAGCTAATATATTTAAATCTCAATGAAACCTTCAAGACATTACCAAATACCAGTCTAAAGAGAGCAGTAATTGCAAGCCGGGTTGTCTTTGAGGAGGTCTTAATAAAATAGAAGCTTACCAGCGATAATGTCATCCATTTGCTCCAAGGCTGCCTCCAGCATGTGGCTGGCATCTGACGCCATGGCAACGGGCTACTTCATACACTGTTACTCACCGGATCACCATGCACCGATAGGAGAAATTGAAATAGAGAAAGCGAGAGAGAGGGAGAGGGATGGAGGGAGTGATAGTAGAGCCGGAGAGAGAGACAGAGAGGAGCAGAAGGGAGGGGAGTAAGAGATGGGGACAGTTTTCAATCATGTCAGACAGATTATAATCAGCATTCAGTTGACTGGAGCTTTAGGGAGTTCTCTTTGCCTCTTAGATCTATTTACAGCAAAACAACAACAGCTGCCCCAGCCCTTTTTCCCATATACATATCCTCCTTTTGGCTTTAAATGTTCCTCTCATTTTGCGGGCGGAGTTCTTGCCATTGTCAGCAGTCCTATCCACTTGGGATGGGAGCGCAACCTTGGCATTGTTTGTGTTTGTGTTTTTCTTCAAGTACTCCATTTGTCTTCCCTTTATTTCTTTAAGATGTTCTCGTTAACTTCATTCACAGGTTCGGAAGGTAACTGAACTAAATGACTATCGCCCGTAGCACTCACTTCTGTCATCATGAAGTGCTTTGAAAGGCTAGTTAAGGACCATATCACCTCCACCTTACCCGACACCTGAGACCCACTACAATCTGCATACCGCCCCAACAGATCCACAGATGACGCAATCACCATAGCACTGTACACTGCCTATCACTGCCTGGTACAACAACTGCACCGTCCGCAACCGCAGGGCTCTCCAGAGGGTGGTGCGGTCAGCCCAACGCATCCCTGGGGGCACAATGCCTGCCCTTCAAGACATCTACAGCACCCGGTGTCACAGGAAGGCCAAGAAGATCATCAAGGACCTCAGCCACCCGAGCCACGGCCTGTTCACCCTGCTACCATCTAGAAGGCAGAGACAGGTGCATAAAAGCTGGAACCGAGAGACTGAAAAACAGCTTCTATCTCCAGGCCATCAGACTGTTAAATAGTCACCACTAGCTGGCTTCCGCCCAGTACCCTGCCCTGAACCTTACTCACTGTTACTAGCCGGCTACCACCCAGTACTCTACCCTACACCTTAGAGACTTATATTCCAGACTTGCTCGTTCTAATACAGGGGTGTCAAACTCATTTTAGCTCAGGGGCCACATGGAGGAAAATCTATTCCCAAGTGGGCCGGACCGGTAAAATCATGGTATATATAACTTAAAAACAACAACTTCAGATTGTTTTCTTTGTTTTAATACTATCAACATAAAACATAAAGCTGGAGCCTGAAGACAGTGTGTCCAAAATAGTACAAGCACAACATCACTATTAATCATAAAACACCTGAAGTTTATTCGAAAATTCTAAAGAAAAAGAACACACAAACACACAATGCCTCAGTGATTCACATAACTGTTTCACAGATCACAGAACTATATCAGGGTGTCATTTCTCAGGCAGAAATATAGATACAAATACTGAAATCCTGTTCCCCAAACAAGTGCAAGAACCACAGAGTCAAGAATAGGTTAAATATACAAATAAAATAAAATCAATTAAAAACAATAGCACATCAACATAAAAACATATAAACATAAAGCTGGAGCCTGAGGACATTGTGTCCAAAAGCACAACATCACTATTAATCATAAAACACCTCAAGTTATTTGAAATTCTGAGGACAAACAACACACAAACACACAATGCCTCAGTGATTCACAGAAGTATATCACAGATCACAGAACTATATCAGGGTGTCTCATGCAGCACTTTAAGTGGGGTTGCATAGTTTATTTGACTCCTGATACCTGGCATCTTTGGCTTTCACCAGCGCATCAATATCAGGCGTCACATCCTGAGTGGCAGCCAACTTCAGGATGTGATTCAAGTGCTTGTGCGTGAGCCTTGAGCGCAGCTTTGTTTTATTCATGACGTTATCCATCTTTAATGACTTGCAACACAAAGCCTCCTGGTGCAAAATACAGTGAAAAGTCCAAAAATCACGTCCTCCATTTGCAGATTGCACTTTCTCTCTGAACTTTGTCACAACGCCTGCTTTTTTCCCCGATAATTGAGGGCGCACCATCTGTAGCCAGGCTGACAGCGCGGGACCAGTCCACTCTGACCCTTTCCAGCGCGCCGACGAGTGCAGTGAAAATATCAGCTGCTGTCGTTGTATCTGTCATGGGCACCAACTCCACGAACTCCTCGGTGACGGTCAATGTGTCATCAACTCCGCGGATGAAAATGGCCAGTTGTGCAACATCTGTAATGTCCGTGCTTTCATCAATTGCAACCGAAAACGCAATAAATGACTTTACTTTTTGCTTCAACTGGCTGTCCAAATCCACTGAAAGATCGGAAATCCTGTCTGCAACTGTGTTTCTTGTCAGGCTGATATTTGCAAAAGCCTGGTGCTTTTCAGGGCACACAATCTCTGCTGCCTTCATCATGCATGTTTTTACAAATTCACCCTCACTAAATGGTTTTGAAGCCACTGCGATTTCATTAGCAATGAGGTAGCTAGCTTTCACTGCAGCGTCACTGATGTCTCGGCTGTGAGTAAACACAGACTGCAGTTTCTTCAGACCCACCAACAGTTCATTCACCTTCTCTCTTCTCTGCTGTCCTTGAAAGTTGTCATATTTGTCGGCATGAAGACTCACATAGTGGCGACGAAGGTTATATTCTTTCAGCACTGCAACATGCTGTGAACACACCAAACATACAGCTTTCCCATTCAATTCCGTGAATAAATAGAAGGATGACAATTTTTCTTGGAACACTCTGCACTCTTCGTCCACTTTTCTCTTTTTTGACAGAGACATATTGGGGCAATGAGGGTGCCAAAGCACATAATGTTAAAAGTAGAAGCCATAATAAATATCGCGGGCAAAACAAAGTAGCTCAGCCGGACTGGCTGCACTTGCTTGACCTATTTGCTCTGCCCCGGTATAAACAGTTTGCTTGCTTAACACAATTGCTATTGCGCCATCGAGTGGACACAATTGGAACAGCAGTTTATTTTATTGAAAAATTGCAGCTCATTTTTATACTTTACAAAATCATCTCGCGGGCCAGATTAAACCCGTTTGCGGGCCTGATCCGGCCCGTGGGCCGGACGTTTGACACCCCTGTTCTAATATTTATACATTTCTTAATTCCTTTCTTTATATTTTGGGGATTTGCGTGTATTGTTTTTTTATTATTAGGTATTACTGCATGTTGGAGCTAGGAACATAAGCATTTTGCTATAACATCTGCAAAATATGTGTACGTGACCAATAAAATGTGATTTGCTTTTATTTGGAATATTATCTTGTGTTTTTTTCTTTTTTCATGGCTGGTATGATTTTTATGGCTGTTATTTTGACCTCAGGGTGAGAATACAGAAGTTATAAAATACTGTCTTACTGGTGTGACGCCCCTCCCACTCTGTCTGCCGTATTCTCTCTTTGCTCTTGTTTCCTTATTAGGATGCCGGTGGGCGGAGTTGGGAGGGTCGTCAGCTACATGGGAAACACCTGGGCCGGGTGTGTCCCAGCATAAATGGACCTCTTCCACATTCATTGAGGAGACTCTCTCCAGGCAGATACTTTGACTGATTTTGGTTGTGGTATTTTTGTGGCTTTTTGGTTGTTTGCTTTGGCACCTTTCAACACTTTGCATTATTACATTTATGCATGCAAACACTCACTTACACTACTGATTACTGATTACACACACCATTGTTATTTGATTTAGTTTACTTTAGCTAATAAATATATATTGTGGGTATTCCTTGTCTCCACGTGTCTCCCTTTTGTTACGAACTTGAGCCGGTTCGTGACACTGGAAACAAGGTTGAATCAGTATAAAGATGGTACTGACCAGCAGGACCCAGTCACAATCATTTCTGTATATCATCCACAGTTTACCTAATGTCACTGTCAATCAGACAGTTAGACACAATACAGTATACCATGCTTTTTAGAGCTGTCAGTCTTGGCTGCACTAGGGTAGCACCAGCACGGCATTATTTGGAGGACACATAAGACCCTTGTACTGACAGATGGACATACAATATAGAACAGGATGACAGACAGTTGCATACCGATAACCAATGCAAACATGGACCAGTGGCTGTCATAACAAAGTCCAAATAAAAACCCTGTGGATGCTGTAGACAGTGGTGTCAGTCATCACCTCTGTCACTACACCCTGTTTCGGGCTATTTACTGTGTAATTACATGCACACGCGTACACACACAAACCTACACACAGGAAAATCTATATAAACCTTTAAACCTAATGCACATTGATACATTCTATTACATAATCAGTTCACAGATGTAATGGTATGATCCTCTTATTTGGTCTACATCAGATGTTGTAATAGCATTCCCCACTCTGTTGCAGAGTAAAATCCACTACTACAGTAGGCTACTATAAACTAAATAAACACATATGTTTGCCAATGTGTTGTAATCACACACACCCAAGGGTCGATAGGTAGACTACTTACTGAATCACAGATAAGGTTGTCATTTCATAGCACTCTGGCTCCATAGTGGCAGAGATGCAATCACTAGAGGAGTGATAAACTACCAACTGAACTGCACCACAACAAAACTAATCTATCAGATTAGTCAGATTATATTAAACCCTTGACCAGAATCATAGTACTGCATCATCCTACCACCCCTATCTTGTAGTTATTCCAAGGTCTTTGGTACACAAAAAAAAGGTGCTATTTAGAACCTAAAAGGGTTATTTGGCTGTCCCCATAGGATAACCCTTTCAAGAACCCTTTTTGGTTCCAATTAGAACCTTTTTGGTTCCAGGTAAAACTATTTTGGGTTCCATGTAGAACCCTTTCCACAGACGGTTCTACATAGAACCCAAAAGGGTTCTACCGGGAACCAAAAATGGTTCTATCTGGAACTCAAAAAGGGTTCTCCTATGGGGACAGCCGAAGAACCCTTTTTTTAACCCTTTTTTCTGAGAGTGTATAATGACATCCACTCTGAACAGTGTGACTTGTAGCCCTATTTTAGTCACAGACAGTCGGTTGTTGGCAAAATAAATGCTTTTATTTCTGGCCAGGGAATTACAAAAGGATGTTAATGATATGGTGCATGCACTGTGTTTGCTCCCACAAACCTCTGTACCGGTCAACACAATTCAAGAGGAAAGAAACAACCTTCTGGATCTACAGTGAAAAACACAGCTCAGATAGCTGTTATAGTGGGGAATAAGGCATTATAAAATTCTTCTACAGTTGGAGCATTTGAGATATTATCTACACACCCTCCCCTACCACCTGCTCTAGCCCATCCCTATCCTCTCTCCTGCCCCCTAGGCTCGACAAAACATACCTTCTAATGTTACATCTAGTACAGGTTTTGAATTGAATCCCATTCCATACACTGTAACCATTAATCTGTCTTCTGTATTGACAGAAATGCATAATTTCTACTTGATTTGACCTACATTGACATATGACGTTGGGAGAATGTTCACTCACCGTGTTATTGCCCCATGGGTAGCATCTGTTGGTGGGCAGGATGGCCTAGTAACAGTATTATAATGTACATTTAGCCAGCGGGCTGCTACAAATAATGTTACATTACACACTATCGCAACAGACTGTATATGTGGATCTGTTCATCTTGTGTAGTGTAATGTGTTCACATCACCCAATTTCAGTTGTATTGTGTTGCAGATTCATTTGTAATAGAGCGTTTATATTCCACTGTTTCACCTATTATTTAATTACTAGTGTGTGTTCTTTTGACAGTGTACGCAAATCAGTAGGACAGTAGACCTACAGCTTTTTCAATGCTCTGACATCCTATCAGCAGAGACGGTAGAGAAAACGAAACATCTCACAGGCTAATTGTTTTCTGATTGGGCGTGGCAGGGTGGGGTGAGCGGGGGTGAAGGGGGAGTAAGTAGACCAGAGCCAGCTGTTATCGGGCAGTTTCCCATTGAAAAGAAATGGTCAAGGTTCCTGTCTGTGTAAGTGGGTGTTCCCTCTCTCGTGTGACCATCTTTGAGCATGCATGCCGGAAAGCATTCTCATGTGAGAACCGGAACACCCACTTACACAGACAGAAACCTTGACCTTTTAAAAAAAATGGTAAACAGCCTTTATGCAACATCTTCATTATTCACCATCTTTGTCATCTGTATGGGAGAGCATGGGGAGGCAGTGCTGTGCTGCTATACCTTAAAAGGCCACCAGAGAGCATCAAATGACTACATACAGTATGTCAATGACCAAATGTTGTATGTAAAGCAATCATGAATGGTTTTCTAATATACTGTTTAGTACAACACATATCATAAAATAGTCTACACATCATAACATAGGCTACACACAAGTGCAAGTTTCAGTGGGGTAACTGAATTGATTCCCTTAAAAAATGTCAGTCCATTTATCCAATGAATCCTCCTGTTTCTCTCTCTCTCTCTCTCTCTCTCTCTCTCTCTCTCTCTCTCTCTCTCTCTCTCTCTCTCTCTCTCTCTCTCTCTCTCTCTCTCTCTCTCTCTCGCTCTCTGTTAAATGGCTGCAGAGTCTTTTATTCTCCCAAGACTGTTACATGTGTAATATGTTTTTTATCCAATGATAGTAAAGATCATTAATGTTGCCATTAATTTGAAAACGATAAAAACTGCCAGTTCAGTGTTTGGCTACAGTTTAGCCCTGCATCTCTCTGTAAAAGCAGTAAGGCTCTTGCAGTCCAGTGAAGATTAGATTGCTTTACAGGGCAGTGAGCCTGGGTGAATCCACAGAGAGCCGCACACAAAGACTGGCACAGAGAGATCAGAGTGGTGCCTCCTGGGTAGTGATGTTGAACAAACCTTGGCCTCTCCTGAAGACGATAACAAATGCCTTCATCCTCCAGCCAAGACCATTAGTGGCCAGATAAATGCAGGGTGTGTGTATGTGTTTCAGAGGGTTAATGTACAGGTGGGTGTGTTGGTAGTAAGTGTTCTATAGAGGGACAATGTGTGTTTTCTTCTATGTGTGTCTGTCAGTGTGTTTACGCACTCTACCTAGTCTTCCTTTCAGACCCCTAAACTCACCACAGGGTGCATCCTGATGGCTTATTGGATTCCTTTTAGTGAGGGCCAGTAGCTAAACAAATAAAGGCAGCCATGTCTCTGTGTTATGACCTCCACCACTGTGGTCACAGCCGGCATGAAGTCAATTATACATTTACAGGATAAACATTTTAACTTCAAACATTAAACCAAGCAGAACTAGGTAGGACGGGAAATCATATACTGTACCTTGGGACTCTGGTCTAGTGGTGTTATCTCAGTGAATAGTGCAAGGTGTTGTAATATCAGAATCAATAAACAAATATATGTGTGTGTGCGTGCATGCATTCCTGCCTATCTGCCTGCGTTTGTGCGTGTGTGTACGTGCATGCATATGCCTGTGTGATTGAGTGCTGGGTTTAGTGAACTTGTCGTTCCATTATCATGATGGCACTGACCTTCTCTCGACCAATGTGTTTTGGCTAATGCAGTTTTCAGAGACTGGAGAAATCAATTGCTCAGTCAGGACAGGAGGTGGGCTTGCACACTGTAGTCAGTTTACTGAGCACAGCCTATCCCCTCTTGATTTGATTTGATTTATTAGGATCCCCATTAGCTGACATCAATGGTGACAGCTAGTCTTACTGGGGTCCGACACATTACAGACAAAATACAATTGACATACATTTAGAAACATGAACATGTCGTGTGTGTGTGCATATATCAGTTACACATACATGTCAGTACATACAGTCGTGGTCAAAAGTTTTGAGAATGACACAAATACTAATTTTCACAAAGTCTGCTGCCTCAGTTTTGATGATGGCAATTTGCATATACTCCAGAATGTCATGAAGAGCGATCAGATGAATTGCAATTAATTGCAAAGTCCCTCTTTGCCATGAAAATGAACTTAATCCCCAAAAAACATTTACACTGCATTTCAGCCCTGCCACAAAAGAACCAGCTGCCATCATTTACATTTTAGTCATTTAGCAGACGCTCTTATCCAGAGCGACTTCCAGTTAGTGAATGCATACATGTTTTTTTGTGTTTTTTTCATACTGGCGCCCCGTGGGAAACGAACCCACATCGCTGCCGGCCAAACCCTCCCCTACCTTGGACGACACTGGACCAATTGTGCGCCGCCCATGGGTCTCCCGGTCGCGGCCGGCTGCGACAGAGCCTGGACCTCTAGTGGCACAGCTAGCACTGCGATGCAGTGCCTTAGACCACTGCGCCACTCGGGAGTATATGATCAGTCTCTATATTGTATGTTGCATAATTATAATGGCATATATTAGCATATACAGTGAGGGGATAAAAGTATTTAACCCCTGCTGATTTTGTACGTTTGCCCACTGACAAAGAAATGATCAGTCTATAATTTTAATGGTAGGTTTATTTGAACAGTGAGAGACAGAATAACAACAAAAAAATCCTGAAAAAAGCATGTCAAAAATGTTACAAATTGACCTGCACCTCAATGTCTGTGATTCTCTCATTAACACAGGTGAGAGTGTTGACGAGGACAAGGCTGGAGATAATATAATAATAATAATAATAATAATAATAATAATAATAATAATAATAATAATAATAATATAATAATAATAATAATAATATAATAATAATATTATTATAATATAATTAGCATGACAGATCACTCTGTCATGCTGATTGAGTTAGAATAACAGACTGGAAGCTTTAAAAGGAGGGTGGTGCTTGAAATCATGTTCTTCCTCTGTTAACCATGGTTACCTGCAAGGAAACACGTGCCATAATCATTGCTTTGCACAAAAAGGGCTTCACAGGCAAGGATATTGCTGCTAGTAAGATTGCACCTAAATCAACCATTTATCAGATCATCAAGAACTTCAAGGAGAGAGGTTCAATTGTTGTGAAGAAGGCTTCAGGGCACCCTAGAAAGTCCAGCAAGCTCCAGGACCATCTCCTAAAGTTGATTCAGCTGCGGGATCGGGGCACCACCAGTGCAAGGCTTGCTCAGGAATGGCAGCAGGCAGGTGTGAGTGCATCTGCACGCACAGTGAGGCGAAGACCTTTGGAGGATGGCCTGGTATCAAGAAGGGCAGCAAAGAAGCCACTTCTCTCCAAGAAAAACATCAGGGACAGACTGATATTCTGCAAAAGGTACAGGGATTGGACTGCTGAGGACTGGAGTAAAGTCATTTTCTCTGATGAATCCCCTTTCCGATTGTTTGGGACATCCGGAAAACACCTTGTCTGGAGAAGACAAGGTGAGCGCTACCATCAGTCCTGTGTCATGCCAACAGTAAAGCATCCTGAGACCATTAATGTGTGGGGTTGCTGCTCAGCCAAGGGAGTGGGCTTACTCACAATTTTGCCTAAGAACACAGCCATGAATAAAGAATGGTACCAACACATCCTCCGAGAGCAACTTCTCCCAACCATCCAAGAACAGTTGCTTTTCCAGCATGATGGAGCACCTTGCCATAAGGCAAAAGTGATAACTAAGTAGCTCGGGGAACAAAACATCGACATTTTGGGTCCATTGCCAGGAAACTCCCCAGACTTTAATCCCATTGAGAACTTGTGGTCGATCCTCAAGAGGCGGGTGGACAAACAAAACCCCACAAATTCTGACAAACTCCAAGCATTGATTATGCAAGAATGGGCTGCCATCAGTCAGGATGTGGCCCAGAAGTTAATTGACAGCATGCCAGGGCGGATTGCAGAGGTCTTGAAAAAGAGGGGTCAACACAGCAAATATTGACTCTTTGCATAAACTTAATGTAATTGTCAATAAAAGCCTTTGACACTTATGGAATGCTTGTAATTATACTTCAGTATACCATAGTAACATCTGACAAAAATATCTCATGTAACTGAAGCAGCAAACTTTGTGAAGACCAATACTTGTGTCATTCTCAAAACATTTGACCACGACTGTACACACAACAAGTAGGCCACATGGGGGAGAGGCGTGGTGCCAAGAGTTGTTGCTTTATTCGTTTTTTTGAAACCAGGTTTGCTGTTCACTTTAGCTGCGCTATATGAGATGGATAAAATAATACTGTATGTTTCCTTGAATTTGTTCTGGACCCAGGGAGTGTGAAAAGACCCCTGGTGGCATGTCTGGTGGGGTAAGTGTGTGTGTGTGTGTCAGTGCTATGTGTAAGTTAACTATGCAAACAATTTGGAATTTCCAACACATTAATGTTTCTTATAAAACAAGATGTGATGCAGTCAGTCTTTCCTCAGCCATAGTATTAATATTAGCCCTCTGACTACAATGAAGAGCAAGATATGCCGCTCTGTTCTGGACTAGCTGCAGCTTAACTAGGCCTTTCTTTGCAGCACTTGACCATATGACTGGACAATAATCAAGATAAGATAAAACTAGAGCCTGCAGGAATTGCTCTTTGGAGTGTGGTGTCAAAAAAGCAGACCTCTCCCCATCTTTACAAACATTGAATCTATATGTTTTGACCATGATGGTTTACAATCTAAGGTAACACCAAGTAATTTAGTCTCCTCAACTTGTTCAACAGCCACACCATTCATTACCAGATTCAGCTGAGGTCTAGAACGTAGGGAAGGATTTGTACCAAATACAATGCTCTTAGTTTTATAGATGTTCAGGACCAGTTTATTACTGGCCACCCATTCCAAAACTGACTGCAACTCTTTACTAAGAGTTTTAGTGACTTTATTGGCTGTGGTTGCTGATGTGTGTATGGTTGAATCATCAGCATATATGGACACACATGCTTTGTTTAATGGCAGTGGCAGGTCATTGGTGTTAATAGAAAAGAGTAGAGGGCCTAGAGAGCTGCCCTGCGGTACACCACACTTTACATTTGACATTAGAGACACTTCCGTGAGTTCTATTAGATAGATAGCTCTGAATCCACGATATGACAGAGCTTGAAAAGCCATAACACATACATGTTCTCAACAACAGGTTATGGTCAATAATATCGAAGGCTGCACTGAAATCTAACAGTACAGCTCCCACAATCTTCTTATTATCCATTTATTTCAACCATTCATCAGTCATTTGTGTCAGTGCAGTACATGTTGATTGTCACATAATTTCTCAATTTGCAGTAAGTCAGCCAGTTAGATGTGCAGCCAGACTTATCAGCCACTCCTTTTTCCCCATCTCTTTCAACCATACAGTTATTTAATTCCTTGTCATTCCATGGAGCCTTAATAGTTCTAACAGTCAGTTTCTTAACAGGTGCATGTTTATCAATAATTGGAAGAAGCAATTTCATAAATTCATAAAGTGCATCATCTGTAGGCTCCACATCAGAACAACAAATATTTTCAACATCATCCACATGAGTCACTGCAAAATCTTTTGTATGATCTCTTATACACTATTTTAGGACCAGTTTTTGGAACTTTGGCTTTCCTGGATATAGCCACTGCATCCAATGGGTACAGATACAGCTTTAGAACAAAGTTCTACAGTATTAGTAAAAATGTAATAATACTTTTTTTTTAAAACATGTGGATGATTTTGTTCCTGTAGTATTTGTAAACAGCCTGGTAGGTTGATTATTAACCTGAACCAGATTACAGGCACTGGTTACAGTGAGAAGCTTCCTTTTGTGTGGACGACTTGATGAAAATCTCTCTGTTTACATCACATACACTATCAAGCATTTCACAAACATTATTTAGATACTGACTGTTAGCACTTGATGGCCTATAGCAACACCCCAAAAGGAAAGGCTTCAGATGTGCCAAGTGATCCTGCAACCACAACACTTCAATAACACTTTACATAAAATATTCTCTAAGCATTACAGGGAAATTGCTCTGAATATATACAGCAACACCTCCTCCATAAGCATTCCTGTCTCTTCTATAGATGTTATATCCTTGTATTGCTACTGCTGTATAATCAAAGGAATCATCTAAGTGTGTCTCAGAATGGCTAATGGATGTTTGCCGTTGATGAGGAGGAGTGAAAGAGATGGGGTTTAATACTGGCAACCTGTTCAATCTCACTCACTGTGTCTTCCTGGACAGGAAGTGGAAGGTGTGGAAATACATTAGCTCTACCAATGGATTACTTTAATATCTCTATCATCATCCTCTAATAATCCTCTCTCTCTCTCTCTCTCTCTCTCTCGCTCTCTCTCTCTCTCTCTCTCTCTCTCTCTCTCTCTCTCTCTCTCTCTCTCTCTCTCTCTCTCTCTCTCTCTCTCTCTTTCCATACCTCCCCATCCCCCTCTACCTTCCATCAGTGTGCTCCACCAGTAAACGACTAGCCTGTGGAGAACTTCAAAGTAGGTCCTCAGGGCTCCCCACTCCCCAGTGTAGGGATGGAGAGATGCTATGTGTTTCTTGGGGTCTCACTGACAGAGCGATGTCTGTGGAATAACTCTACGGTTCAGAGGGAGAGAGAGAGAGAGAGAGAGAGAGAGAGAGAGAGAGAGAGAGAGAGAGAGAGAGAGAGAGAGAGAGAGAGAGAATGAGAATCTGTATCATGTAGTATTATATTATCACAGTTTTTCCCTCCTCCAGTACTGTATTTGTATTGTAGCCCTGGACAAAAACACCTGATTCAAATGTCAAGGGCTTGATGATTAGTTGACAAGTACAATCAGGTGTGCTTCTCCGGGGCCACAACAAGATATGTATTGTTGGGGGCAGTGGAGGCTGCTCAGGGGAGGACGGCTCATAATAATGGCTGGAGTGGAATGGCTGGAATGGAATGGTATCAAACAGATAAAAACCATGTGTTTGATACCATTCCATTTACTCCATTCCGACCATTATTATGAGCTGTCCTCCCGTCAGCAGCCTCCACTGGTTGGGTGTACTCGAGGACCGGAGTTGGGAAACACTGTAGTAGAGTATAAAAATGTTTTGTCAATCAAACCCATTCATTGTTTCAGAGTCTCGTACCAAGCTGTATATATTCTTCCCATGATGGCTCATAGTGTCTCTGATTGCTCAGGGGACATTCATACATCACTGTCTTATTGCTCTCCCTCTGCAGCTAGACACTAATGAGAAACAGTTGACTGTTCATTCCAGCCCTCAGTCATACACACTCACACACACACACATACACACACACATACACACACACACACACGCAGATATGCATGTGTACCCATGCATGCATGCATAGGAACGCATGCACACACACATTAATGCAGACACGGACACACACAAACATAGGCATGCATGCATAGGCATGAGCGCATGTACGCAAGCGCACGCACGCACACACACACACACACACACGCACACACACACTTACTGTCCATCATGTCCTATGAGCAGGGTAAAGACAGAGCCAGCAAAAACAGCAGCTGACAGACCGTAATAGAGCCTGGCTGTCAATGTGTTGTCAGGAGTATCCCCTGAGGATAGACTGGTCACTTAAAGCCATGATTACTCTTGATAGGTGTTAGCCTGGTGTTACAGTACAGTGAGGGGAGCTCGGCCAGGTCAAGGGATTCTCATAGCTCAGGATCTAGAATAGCCCCTGGCATAGATAGCCTACCGAAGTGTGAAAAGAGTGTGGATCTCTATTAATTGTCCTCACTGAAGTAATACTTATCTAACTGTGCAGTCATATGAAAAGTACTTGGATTAAAATGATGATGTAATCTTTTATTTCACGGACATGTTGGAGGTGTGTTTGAGCGTCCAGTGAACCTCATCAATGTTACAGTCTCTAGAGCAGATAAATGGCTTCTCTCAATGTCCTTGTAACTAGATCACTGTGATGCCCTGACCACTTCATGTGGACAGAGGAGTGGGTGTGTGCGTGTGTGTTTTTGTGTGTGTAGGTGTGTGTCCGTGCATGTCTGTATGTACATGCATGTCTGTTTGTTTGTACACCTGGGTGAACCTTTGATCCTCTTATTGGGGAGTTGAATGTTTGAATTCATAAATGGACACATCTCACCATCCCTTGTACTGTCTCTCCTCTTTATCCACCCATTCATCCCCCTCTCTCTTCTCTCTCTCCCCTTTCAGAGTTAATATGTTCTGCGTCTTTTCTAGATTAACAATCATCAAAAATACATGTACAGTGTCTATGTTATGTTGATTTAATTTAATGTATACTTTATCAACAGTATGTTGATGTCAGGCTGGTCTTTGTTGTGGAGAGTGCACTCATGTAGGACTAAGATGTTTCTCAGGTTAAAGATAGAGCTTGGCTGTAGCCTAAAATGATGTGCTGCAACTACTTCTCTCAGCTCATTATCCATGCATGTAGGCCACTGGAATATGCAGCTCTGGGGAGGCTGTACATCTGGTGACCGCAGGCATGACAGAGACAGAAAAGTGCAGTTTGACAGAAATCGTACCTGTGAGAATTCATAAAATACCTACATTCTCAAAGTCATGGATAAAGCTCACTTTTCTGTCACCCTTCAAGGTGATAAAACGACAAGATCACGCTCCAGAGTTATCTTACAAGGACTACATCATGATGTGTGAAAACATGAGGTACATACAGTATGTGTGGTAATCCATTACTCTGATGACAGCAATATTGTCACGGTTCCCTCAGACAGAACCCAGAAGCAGACCAGGACAAGGAGAGTTGAACGAAAGTGAGGGTTTATTACAGATTCAAAAAGGTGCAGAATAATCCAGGGAGCAGAGCGGGCGGCGTGGATGAGTTGTTGAGGGTGCAGTTGTTGGTCCAATGATGGCTCGGCAGCCGCCGACCATCAGGCAGAGGTAGGGTGAGGGTTCCGGACGAGTGACTGTAGATGGAACAAAAACGGAGGTAAGTCAACAATAAACCAACAAGGTACAAAACAACAAAACTAACGCTAGAAGCTCTAGGACTGATACTCTGATAAACCTACTGTTCATGGCTAACGATCCGGCAGGAACTGGATGTTTGGCCAGAGCCTAAGAAGGGTGATGATCAGGACCAGGTGTGCAGATTGCTGATGGGATGCAGGTGCGGAAAACAAGAGAGCTCCCCCGGAGCGTTCCCGAACCCTCGGGAAACTGGAGATCACGAACAGGAAAAACTAGTCACCAGACAGGACCCGACTCAGACTGCCGGGATCGTTACAGTACCCCCCTCCGACGAACGCCACCGGGCGGACCTCCCCGGAGCGCCAGGATGGAGGCGGTAGAAATCACTGATGAGGTCAGCATCTAGGACCTGTCGCCGCGGAATCCAACTCCTCTCTTCAGGACCATACCCCTCCCAGTCCACGAGATACTGGAAACCCCGGCCCCGCCGTCTGGAATCCATGATGCGACGCACCGTGTAGGCAGGACCACCTCCGATCATCCGAGGAGGAGGAGGAGGAGGCGGAGGAGGCAACAGAGGACTGAGGAAGACAGGCTTGAGGCAGGAGACATGAAAGGTGGGATGGACTCTGAGCGTCCTCGGTAGTTTGAGTCGAACTGCCACTGGATTGATCACCTTCTCCACCACAAACGGACCAATGAACTTCGGTAACAACTTCCTAGACTCAGTCCGTAAAGGAAGATCCCGTGTGGCCAACCAGACCCTATCTCCGATGGTGTAGGTGGGAGCGGAGATCCGGCGACGATTCGCCTGGAGCTGATACCGGTCCGAAACTCTAAGGAGTGCCTTTCTGGCCCGATGCCAGGTCCGGTGGCAACGACGAATATGGGCCTGAACAGAAGGCACTGAGAGCTCCTTCTCCTGAGAAGGGAACAAGGGAGGTTGGTAGCCATACAGGCACTGGAAGGGAGACATCCCAGTGGCAGACGTAGGGGAGAGTATTGTGGGCATACTCAACCCAAGGCAACTGAGAGACCCAGGAGGTGGGGTTGGAAGAGACCAGACAGCGTAGCGTGGATTCCATCTTCTGGTTGGCTCTCTCCGCCTGACCATTGGATTGGGGGTGAAAACCAGATGTGAGACTGACTGTAGCTCCAATGGCCAAACAGAAGGACTTCCAGACAGCAGAGGTAAACTGAGGGCCACGGTCGGAAACGATATCACTGGGCAAACCGTGGACCCTGAAAACCTCCCTAACCAGGATCTCGGACGTCTCCGAGGCAGAGGGAAGCTTGGCAATTGGCACAAAGTGGGCGAACTTGCTGAATCTGTCCACGATAGTCAGAACGACCGTGTTCCCCTCAGAAGCGGGCAACCCAGTGACGAAGTCCAGGGCCAGATGCGACCATGGTCGCCGGGGAATAGGAAGGGGGTGAAGTAGTCCAGAGCTGGGCCGATTGGTACTCTTATTCTGCGCACACACTGGACAGGCAGCAACAAAACCCCCGAGTATCCTCGGCCATGGCAGGCCACCAAAAACGTCTGCGAAGAAACGCCATTGTCCGAGCCACGCCAGGGTGACAAGCCATCTTACTGGCGTGGGACCATTTGAGGACAGCAGGACGAACCGACTCAGGCACAAACAACCGACCGGGTGGACCGTTACCGGGACCGGGCTGAGTCCGAAGGGCCGCCAGCACCTCCTCCTCAATCTTCCACATAACTGCTCCCACGACGCAGTTCCGGGGGAGAATTGTCTCGGTCTTGGACCCACTCTCCTCCGTCTTGGAGAACATCCGGGACAAGGCGTCCGCCTTGCCGTTCTTAGATCCAGGTCGGAACGTCAGGCAAAACTTGAATCGTCCAAAAACAACGCCCACCTGGCCTGACGGGAGTTGAGACGTTTAGCCGATTGCACGTAAGCAAGATTCTTGTGGTCAGTCCAGACAATAAACGGTTGCTCCGCCCCCTCCAACCAGTGGCGCCACTCCTCCAAGGCAAGTTTCACCGCGAGAAGCTCCCGGTTACCCACATCGTAATTCCTCTCCGCAGGCGAAAGGCGACGAGAGTAGTAGGCGCAGGGATGGAGTTTACTGTCCGTGGAGCATCGCTGCGACAGGATGGCGCCAACTCCCACATCAGACGCGTCCACTTCAACGACGAACTGACGGGCCGTGTCCGGTTGAGAGAGAATCGGTGCGTTGGTGAATCGCCTCTTCAAATCCAGAAACGCTCGATCCGCCTCCGGATTCCACTTGAAGGTCCTGATACTGGAAGTCAAGGCAGTTAATGGAGCGGCCACACGGCTGTAATCCCCGGATGAATCTGCGGTAGAAATTCGCAAACCCCAAAAATCTCTGGAGCTGCAATCTCGTACCGGGCTGGGCCCATTCCAGAACCGCTCTAACCTTCTCCTGGTCCATCCTAATCTCTCCCCTGGAGATGATGTACCCGAGAAAGGATGTCGTGTGGGCGTGAAACTCGCACTTCTCGGCCTTCACGAACAGGCGATTCTCCAACAATCGCTGCAGAACCTGCCGGACATGCTGGACGTGGTCGGAAGGTTCCTTCGAGAAGATCAGAATGTCATCCAGGTAAACAAACACAAAGAGACCGATCATATCTCTCAGGACGTCGTTCACCATACTCTGGAATACCGCTGGAGCATTGGTCAGTCCAAACGGCATCACCTGATACTCGAAGTGACCCATCGGTGTATTGAAACCCGTCAACCACTCGTCCCCCTCTCTGATCCGGGACCAGGTGATACGCATTGCGTAGGTCTAGCTTGGTGAACACCGTAGCACCCTGTAAGGAGTCGAAGGCAGAACTCATCAATGGCAGGGGATACTTGTTCTTGACCGTGATGTCATTCAACCCCCGATAATCAATACACGGTCGAAGAGAGCCATCCTTCTTACCCACAAAGAAGAATCCTGCCCCCAGGGGTGATGACGAGGGACGAACGAGACCAGCAGCTAGGGACTCCTTGATGTAGGTCTCCAACGCCTCACGTTCAGGTCGGGAGATACTGTATAACCTTCCCTTGGGGTAGACAGCTCCAGGAACCAGGTTGATGGCACAATCATATGGTCGGTGGGGAGGGAGTGACAGAGCCTTCTGCTTACTGAAAACTTCCCCCAAATCGTGATATGTCTCGGGAACCAGGGACAAATCTGGGGGTTTAGCCTCAATCACCTGACTGGGAACCGAATGGGGGCAGGCAGTCTTGAGACAGTTAGCATGACAATCAAGGCTCCAACTCGTTACCTTGCCCGTCACCCAATCGAACGTGGGATTGTGTTCCTTCAGCCAGGGGTATCCAAGGACCAGAGGAACATGGGAAGACGGCAGAATGAAGAATGAAATCATCTCAGAATGATTCCCCGACAACCGCATCTTAACCGGTTCAGTCCTCATCGTGATACGTGCCAGACTACTGCCGTTCAGAGTGGTCGCTTCAATGGCTTCCGGCAATTGCTCCTTGGAAAGCCCCAGCTGTTCCACCAACTCGGCATCAAGAAAGCTTCCATCGGCACCTGAATCGATAAAAGCGTTAAGCGCTAAGCTCTGATTCCTGTTCACAAGGGTAGCCGGGAAACGGGGTCTGACAGAGGTACTGAGAGGTTGAAACTGGCTCGCTAAAAGTCCTCCCAACTTTAGCGAGCCGGGCAGTTTGACGACCGCCGGGAACAAGTGGAGATGTAATGTCCCGAGCTACCACAGTAGAGGCAGCAGTTGGTCTTACGTCTATGTTGACGCTCCTCCTTGGTTAACCCGTGCCGCCCCACTTGCATGGGTTCAGAATCGGGAGAGAGGACCTCTCCACTAATCCATTGTGGTGGAGAATGATCGACGTGTTCTGGTCCACCACCCGACCCGACTGGGAACTGAGAAGCTGATCGATTGGACGGACCCCATTGCTTCTCCCTCCTTCGCTCTCGGACTCGATTATCCACCCGAATAGACAAGGCTACCAAGCTGTCCAGGTCACTAGGCTCCGGATAGGAGATCAACTCATCCTTGAGCTGCTCCGACAGACCCTGGTAAAAGGCCGCTTGCAGAGACTCCTCGTTCCACCCACTCTCCACCGCCAACGTCTTGAACTCGATCACGAAGTCGGCCACGCTGCGAGTTCCTTGGTGAAGCGAAAACAGGCGCCTAGCTGCGTCCCTCCCTCGGACGGAATGGTCGAAGAGCTTCCTCATCTCGGCCGTGAACCCCTGGTATGAAGCCATGCAGGGGTCTTGTCGTTCCCAAACGGCTGAAGCCCACTCCAGCGCTCGACCACGCAGCAACGCAATCACAAAGGCTATCCTAGCCTTGTCTGTGGCATAAGAGTAGGGCTGTAGATCGAACACTAATCCACACTGCATAAGGAAGGAACGGCATCTTCCCAGCTCCCCCTCATATCTATCCGGCGTCGGAACCTCGGGCTCACGGAAGGACACAGCTCCAGAAGCGGCAGGCGAGATGGGTGAAACCGGTAGTGGATCCTCCACCGGAAACTTGCGTTGGCTCTGGACCTCCGTCAGACCGGTAGAAAGGTTCCGAACTGACAACGCGATCTCCTGTAGTACCGTGCTATGATGGCCCAACATCTTCTCCTGATGGGTAATGGCATGGTGAACAGAGTCCAGGTCCGCTGGGTTCATTACTGGCCGGATCGTTCTGTCACGGTTCCCTCAGACAGAACCCAGAAGCAGACCAGGACAAGGAGAGTTGAACGAAAGTGAGGGTTTATTACAGATTCAAAAAGGTGCAGAATAATCCAGGGAGCAGAGCGGGCGGCGTGGATGAGTTGTTGAGGGTGCAGTTGTTGGTCCAATGATGGCTCGGCAGCCGCCGACCATCAGGCAGAGGTAGGGTGAGGGTTCCGGACGAGTGACTGTAGATGGAACAAAAACGGAGGTAAGTCAACAATAAACCAACAAGGTACAAAACAACAAAACTAACGCTAGAAGCTCTAGGACTGATACTCTGATAAACCTACTGTTCATGGCTAACGATCCGGCAGGAACTGGATGTTTGGCCAGAGCCTAAGAAGGGTGATGATCAGGACCAGGTGTGCAGATTGCTGATGGGATGCAGGTGCGGAAAACAAGAGAGCTCCCCGGAGCGTTCCCGAACCCTCGGGAAACTGGAGATCACGAACAGGAAAAACTAGTCACCAGACAGGACCCGACTCAGACTGCCGGGATCGTTACAAATATAGCCTCCCTGCTGTAATATAGGCAAAGAGAATGAGGCTGTAGTATGATAATGTTCCTATCGTCCCTATTTAGGTTGACTTATTTCACCAATCTCCCTGTAATCTGTTGGAAACCCACCAGTAACACAGCACCTTCAGGCCGCTCAGATATGTGGTGATATGTGGGCTCTATTTTAAGCATGTGAATCAAAAATAATTAGGCCCTGAGATTGCGAGGCGTTATTAAAATGCTAAACAGTTGAATGGGTGGATAACAAGACAATCTAAGCCTCATCAGGACATGGGAGGGAAGGACGGAGGGAGAAAATAGAACATGTCTGCTTTGTATTCACTGTGGGTGATTGTTATTTAATATATTACAGAATGTAATATGCCCATAGATCATTATTGACCAAATGAACTCAATGCTGATGTATTCACTCTCCCCTACCTGTAGTGGTTTGATATATTTTTGGTTTATTTATTATTTTTGGTGAATTCAAACACATATGCCTAACCTAAGCATGCTGCTTCACATATCAACAGTAGTGAACATTTGCTGCAGAAATATTAACTGTTTTTATTAATTGATCATAGTATAGCTTTTGCTATATTGAAATGTTCATTAGGCTTACTGGACGGATTTCTCCATAGAGGTGTCTGTTAGGGTGGAGATCAAATCTTCAGCAGAGTCATCCTTCACATCCTCATCAGTAGCGATCATGTCCTTAGTGCTCTCAGGGGTCAGTGCCATGTCAGGAGTGGAGTTCTGGGTGCTTGAGTCTGATGTGTGAACCTCTGTCATGATCTCTGATGACTGGGTGGTCACCATGGAGATCTGTCTCTGAGAGGTGGCAGTGGTCTGTGTGTCTGTGTTCATATCTGTTGTCTGTGTTTCTGTCTGCGCCTGTGTCGAAGTGTTGGTAGTGGATGGCTTTCTCTCTGTCCTAGTTGCCATAGACGAGGTGGTCAGAGGGACTCCAGGTAGCTGCCACTCCAGCGGGAGGATGGCCAGGTTCCTAGCCAGGGAGAACTGGGAGAGGGAGCTCTACCCGGAGGAAGAGGGGGGTTAGGTTGAGGTCAGAGGGGAAACTGCCTGGATGTGTGAATCTCTGTCTGTCCGTATAGTAAGTCAGGTTTCAGTAACTTACGTGGGCACGTGGTAGAGTCGGAGAGTCAGGTCTTATGTATATTTCCTCCACATGGGTCTTCACTTGCCGGGGTGTCCTTTGATTTGCCTGCATAAGACAATGATAAAACATTATGGGAAAGATCTTTTGCTCATGATAAAATATGATACAGCATGTTTGCTTGTCTCACAGAGTTCGGTCTTTGTCCCAAATGAGTTCCCTTGTCTGTTTCTGGTGTTGTACTTCTGTGTTCGTGGTCTTGAGATGATTTCAATAGCTGGACTTCAGTCCAGTCTTTCTCCCTCCCTACCTTTCCATTACTCTTGTCCTTGACCTTTTTGGTTGTAACATCTCCTCCAGACCAGTCTGAGCCTGTTTAGACATTTTGATTTTGAAGACACATCTTTCCAAGTGGAGCAATATCATTCTATATCTAATCAACAGACAACCCATAATACTCACCAGTATCAGATGCAGTATCTTCGTCCTGGTCCTTTTTACTCTGTCTGTACTGAGAGGCACGAGTTTTCTTCATCTTGACTTTCCCTCCACAGCAGAAGAGAGTGAACAGCTGCAGGGCCGCCACAGCTGGATAGATGCTCTGCTTCTTCTCTTTCTGCTTGGTCTCCTTTGCTTTCTCCACAGGGGAGACCTCAGGGTCACAATCAGTACATCAGTTAGAAATCTACTGATATTTCAAACTACAATATCAATAGCCAATGGGTTTGTGCGACCCCTCCTCTACCTCCACAGGACTGGGAAACTACCCTGCATTAGAGGAAGAGGTGACATCCTATTACGGGGCGCTCACACTGCTCACTACTTTCAGTGTGATTTTAAATGAGTCTCTTAGGAATGGCTAACGTCCACAGACTTTAGAATTGACATCAGATTTTTGTTCTGTAAACAGGAGGAGACTGAGTAACTATGTGGATCTTATAGACCGCTGTCACTGTTAAATGTAGATCTCAAAATGTTTGAAAACTGATATTATATTTTTTATTGTTTGTAAATGCTGACCAAACAAAGAGCAAAAGAATAGACAAATAAATGTCAACTATTTCATATAATTGAGGCATCTAAGAAAGAAAATGTACCCGTTTGTTTGAATGTAGTTCTATTACATCATTGAGAAATTGCATTTTCAGTTTTTACTTTGGAAACAGACTGTTTGATAGATTTGCAGATAAACTTGTGGTATAATTACTTTTTTCATCATAAATAGTACCACTCTATTTTTTGTTGTATTGTTTATGACAATGGTATTACCAGAATTATTACTCTGTAGATTTTCAAAAAGGCTCAAGCTGAATACACACGCTTGTCGTTCTTGTTAGATAATAATTCCTGCTTCATTTAAATAAGTGGCACATTTGGCCTGACCTGGTCAGGAATAACTCAGGGCCCTATCCATCGATAACACGTTCCACACAGCACAGCAAATTCTCTTCAATCATACTAAAGTGTTGTCATAACCAATGGATGACATTTGCATGTCAGGTGTGGTCCATTAAGAGAGGTGATGGGCAGCATCAGTTTACAGACGGGAGCGACTGGGGTGTGTGGGTGAGTGGTTGTGTGTTGTATTCTTCAAAGATTAAATTGAATTGAATCGAATTAATCGGATCCAATGATTTACGGCCCATAGGGCAGGGTGCCACTAGTACTACTATAATATGTGAGGAGGCTACAGCTAACAAAGAGTGAACAAATGTCAGAGGACATTAACCTTTCCATACACATTTTGGTCTCTTTAGAATTCTGTATCTACAGTAAGCCTTGTAAACACATTGATAATTCACTTATATTTCTTCTAGCATATCAAGAAAATATATTATTTTTGGCTCCAACCAATTCTGCATTTAACAAGTAGGCCTACAGTAGCAACAGCAACACATCCTTATCAATCACATGGATAGGTGTAGTTCCTGTCACACTGAGCAGGGTATTTGCATGGCATGTGGTCGTTGGGTGTAGCTACAGAGGTTGGCAATGTGATATGCCACACGTGTGTTGGCAGGTATTTGATGTAGATGTACCTAGCTCAGTTCTAAGGAGAAACACAATCGCAAAACAAGAAGAGAGGAGACACCAATCACAGAGTTCAGGTTGGATGACACCTTTTAATCTCTGATGTTAGCAGTGTAACTGAGAGAAATGTTCATATTGAAATTCCTTTCAATTACATTTATGTTTTTCTGACATGCCTTTGATATGAAGAGTTAACATGGTAGTACTATTGTCAACTCTCTTTCTCTCTCTCTCTCTCTCTCTCTCTCTCTCTCTCTCTCTCTCTCTCTCTCTCTCTCTCTCTCTCTCCAGTGATCACTGGAACGTTAAAGCCGGTAATTGAAAATTGAGCTTGCTAAAAAAACATGTACAAAAATGAACTCCTCCAACCATTCCTCTGTCCTCTCTGGCTATCTGGAGCCAGGTGACGCTTTAAACATTGCCTGCAATGCAGTCAACCTCATCCTGAGTCTACCCACCAATGGCTACGTCCTGTGGCTGATACTGACCGGAAGCGGAGGGACGATGGCCTCAGACTTCTTCGCTCTCAACTTGGCTGTATCAGAGATCCTCTACTGTCTCTCTTCTGTCTTTGTCTTTGTCTACATACACCTCCCTATTCCCCCTCTCCTAGCTCTGGCATCATTCTTTGGTGGTTTTATTCTCCCAGGCCGCCCCCTGTTCCAGTGCTGTATATGTTTTGAGCGCTATCTGGCAGTGGTCCACCCTGTGGTCTTCCTGAAGTACAGACCCCTGAGATACAAGGTGGGGTGTTCTGGATTGGTTTGGCTGGTTGTGATTGGGTTCTGTTTTACTGCTATGCTTATAAAGCACCAACATGTCTTATACTATGTGTCTTTGGGTGAAGTTCTGCTCTTCATTTCATTTATTTTATTCTGCTGCCTCTCAGTTCTTAGGGCTCTGAAACAGCCTGGACCTGGGGAAGGAGAGAGAGGTGGGGAGGGGACAAACAACATGAAGATGAGGGCGTTTAAAATCATTTTGATTATCATGGTGTCTATGATGGCAAACCACCTCCCATGGGTGGTGGTTATACCTTTTATTGGAATCTTAGATTCGTGGCAGTTTGTTTATGTCACAAATGTTTGTCTCTTCATCACTGTGGTCAGTGGGTTTGTTCAGCCCCTCCTCTACCTCCACAGGGCTGGGAAACTGCCCTGTATCAGAGGACTCTGAGGGAGAGTTGATACCCCCAGTTTCACCAGATACAGAGGGACAATTGTAACCTGTTTGTTTATAACTGTTTGGTAATAGCTTGTAAAGAGGTTAGTAGATGTAGATGCGCTGGCAAAAATGTGTATGTGTTTTGATTCGGGTTGCAATATTCCTGTAACTTTATCAAAAGGGTTTTCTAGAAATCCTGGTTGGAAGATTCCCGTAATCAGGAGGGAATAACCAGGAAACCCAACATTTTGCAACCCTAGGTTTTATTCAATCCCTCTTATGTGGGAAGATTACCTATCAATCTTCTTGCTAGTGCTTCACATTGCATCTTTGTGTCTGTATTTAATAGTGAGATCGGACGATAAGATCTACATTTTTTCAAGTGTTAAACAAATGTGTATATGAAATGTTTTTTTTAATCCATATTCAATAAATGCTTGTGTTGAACTACTCATGTCTATTCATTTTGATAGGGTTTGGGTCCAGTCAGAGTAAACAGGCTATTTGCATGACAGTTCAAGGAAATATTATATACCTCACACGAGTGCAGGCAGGCATGTAGGGGGGCATACACTCCTCTTGTCTTTGCTCTGGTCTGCATCCGAAATGGCACCCTATAAAGGGCTCTGGTGAAAATATGTTCTCTATATAGGGAATGGGTACCATTTTCGACGCACCTTGATTAAATCATCAGTGTGATGTAACACACAGGTGGGGCAGGGAAGGGTCCGGTAGAGCAGAGACTTGGATCAGGTCCAGCGTCTGTGATAGGCACAACCACACCACACCCCATAGGACAGGGACACTGCATCAATACAGGTTATTTAAAAATATAAAAATTGGAATTGGAACTCAAATTGATATACAGTATGCACTGTAGCTTGTGAATAAAAACATAAGGAACCACACCATAATAGGTATTTTATTTCCCCTTAATCGTATCACAATCAACTTTTACCAGTTGTATTTGTATTTATTATGGATCCCCATTAGCTGTTGCCAAGGCAGCAGCTACTCTTCTTGGGGTCCAGATACATTAAGGCACATTACAAAATAAACTAAACCAAATAAAACAGTACATCACATAACATCACCACACCACTACATATCGACAGCGCAAAATGTACAGTACCACCATACAACAATATAAAAATATGCATGTGTGTAGAGTGTGTGAATAAAGGTGTGTGTGTACATGGATGTGTGTGTCTCTTCACAGTCCGCGTAGTTCCATAAGGTGTAGTTTTATCCAATTTTACTGCTCGCTTGAGTTACTTGATGTGGAATAGAGTTCCATGTAGTCACGGCTCTGTATAGTACTGTATGTTTTCTGGAGTCTGTTCTAGACTTGGGGACTGTGAAGAGATCCCTGGTGGCATGTCTTGTGGGGTATGCATGGGTGTCTGAGTGTGCGCTAGTCGCTTGAACAGACAGCTAGGTACTTCCAACATGTTAATCCTTCTCAAAAAGATTAGTAGTGATGCAGTCAATCTCTCCTCTACTTTGAACCAGGAGAGATTGACATGCATGTCAGTGATGCCAGCTATCTGTGTACATTTAAAGGTCTGCCGTGATGCTCTGTTCTGGGCAAACTGTAATTTGCCTCTATCCCTCTTTGTAGCACTTGACCATATGACTGGAGAGTAGTTCAAGTGCGACAAAACCAGGGCCTGTAGGAATGCAGATCAGCACTTTAGTAGGGACAGACCGCTCCCCATTTTAGCTACCATTCCATCAGTATGTTTTGACCTTGAAAGTTTACAATCCAGTTGAATGTAGACACAAATATAATACCTTTTTGTATTACAATTTTTCTGGAATATTGTATTAAAATGTGGAAATTAGGCGATATCTCATTTAATATGCGTATATTTGCATATCCTGCAAACCATTTTAATGGACACTGGAATAACACAGCCTAAAAATGTTGGTTTCATTTTGTTAAGACATTCCAGTACATGACTTAGAGCAGATTGTGGATGAATACTTTTTTCATATTTATATCTTTAAAATACTAAAGAATGCATTATGAACACATTTTTCTAAAGACAATGCTATATAGAATAAAAAATATACAACATATAAATAAATCCCTACCGGCAAGACATGGGAATATATCAAAGCATATGCCACACAACATTTGGTGAATGCTGATGCTTCTGAAGCGGAGAAAAATTAGTTGGCATGTGGGAAGAGTCTGACTTTCGGGAAATGGCAGTTAAAAACAAGTACGCTGAATTTAGACTACCAAATGCCATCTCTTCAAAGTTACTAAGTATAAACCAGTTTGTTACATTCTCTATAAAAATGGGCTTTTTAATGTTTTGTAATTCAATGTAGTGAACTTTGAAATTATGGATGTATGGCCATTTTAAAGTGGCTTAAACTTCATGAAAGTTTGATGAACTAATTTTCATCAAGATATTGTCCTTTTTAGGTTTACTTTTTGCAAATACAAATATTAATGGACCAAAATAACAACAAATCACAAAATGGATAAGTAGATGCAAAAATGTAATTTCAGCCTTAAATCTGAATATTGGAAAGTTCAGATGATGACTACAGTACTACATTATATCAACTAAGCAAAAAAAGAAACGCCCCCTCACTGTCAACTGCGTTTATTTTCAGCAAACTTAACATGTGTAAATATTTGTATGACCATAACAAGATTCAACAACTGAGACATAAACTGAACAATGTGTCCCTGAACAAAGGGGGGTCAAAATCAAAAGTAACAGTCAGTATCTGGTGCAGCCACCAGCTGCATTAAGTACTGCAGTGCATCTCCTCCTCATGGACTGCACCAGATTTGCCAGTTCTTGCTGTGAGATGTTACCCCACACTTCCACCAAGGCACCTGCAAGTTCCCAGACATTTCTGGGGGGAATGGCCCTAGCCCTTACCCTCCGATCCAAAAGGTCCCAGACGTGCTCAATGGGATTGAGATCCGGGCTCTTCACTGGCCACGGCAGAACACTGACATTCCTGTCTTGCAGGAAATCACGCACAGAACGAGCAGTATGGCTGGTGGCATTGTCATGCTGGAGGGTCATGTCAGGATGAGCCTGCAGGAAGGGTACCACATGAGGGAGGAGGATGTCTTCCCTGTAACGCACAACATTGAGATTGCTTGTATAGTATCTGAAGATTATGCCTTTGTTAAATGTTTTTCATGAAGAAATAGAATGTTGTTTGTGGTAGTATCAAGAGGGAATGTTTTAGGTGTAATACCACATACCACAGACAGGGGGTGGGTTGTAGACAGGGGAGACTGGTGATTGGCCAGAAGAGGGGGCAGCAGTGTTTATAAATAGGGGTTAAACGGTGAGACGTTAGAACGGCCATAGCAATCTTGAGGAGCCGTTCTCCGGACAACGCGTGTCTGTATCTATGCTGTAAACTCGTGATTTTAATAAAAGCCTCTAACACGATGCAGCATAGCGGACTTTTTGTTGACAGCAATAATTGCCACCATTCATCATATACGACACTTGCAATGACAACACCTCAGTCCAATGATGCTGTGACACACCGCCCCAGACCATGACGGACCCTCCACCTCCAAATCGATCCCGCTCCAGAGTACAGGCCTCGGTGTAACACTCATTCCTTAGACGATAAACGCAAATCTGACCATCACCCCTGGTGAGACAAAACCGCGACTCGTCAGTGAAGAGCACTTTTTGCCAGTCCTGTCTGGTCCAGTGACGGTGGGTGTGTGCCCATAGGCGACGTTGTTGCCGGTGATGTCTGGTGAGGACCTGCCTTAAAACAGGCCTACAAGCCCTCAGTCCAGCCTCTCTCAGCCTATTGTGGACAGTCTGAGCACTGATGGAGGGATTGTGCGTTCCTGGTGTAATTCTGGCAGTTGTTGTTGCCATCCTGTACCTGTCCGGCAGGTGTGATGTTCGGATGTCCCGATCCTGTGCAGGTGTTGTTACACGTGGTCTGCCACTGTGAGGACGATCAGCTGTCCGTCCTGTCTCCCTCTAGCACTGTCTTAGGCGTCTCAAAGTACGGACATTGCAATTCATTGCCCTGGCCACATCTGCAGTCCTCATGCCTCCTTGCAGCATGTCTAAGGCACGTTCACGCAGATGAATAGGGACCCTGGGCATCTTTCTTTTGGTGTTTTTCAGAGTCAGTAGAAAGGCCTCTTTAGTGTCCTAAGTTTTCATAACTGTGAACTTAATTGCCTACCGTCTGTAAGCTGTTAGTGTCTTAACGACCATTCCACAGGTGCATGTTCATTAATTGTTTATGGTTCATTGAACAAGCATGAGAAACAGTGTTTAAAGCCTTTACAATGAAGATCTGTTATTTGTATTTTTACAAATTATCTTTGAAAGACAGGGTCCTGAAAAAGGGACTTTTATTTTTTTGCTGAGTTTATAATATGTGAGGAGGCTACAACTAATAAAGACTGAGCAAATGTCAGAGGACACTTCATTAACCTTTGCATACACATTTTGGTCTCTTTAAAATTCTATATCTACAGTAAGCCTTGTGTACAACTTGATAAATAACGTCTATTTCTTCCAGCATATCAATAAAATATATTATTTTTGGCTAGCATGTAGTATCACCAACCAACTCTGTGTTTACCTAGTAGGCCTACAGTAGCAACAGCAACACAACCTCATCAATCACATTGATAGGTGTGGTTCCTGTCACACTGAGTAGGATATTGCATGGCATGTGGTCCTTGGGTGTAACTACAGAGGTTGGCAATGTGATATGCCACACAGGTGTGTTGGAAGGTATTTGATGTAGCCTATAGATGTACCTAGCTCAGTTCTACGGAGAGACATAATCGTAAAAAGACCAGGCAAAGAGTTCAGGTTGGATGACACTTTCTAATCTCTGAGATTAGCAGTCTAACTGAGTGAAATGTTTGTATTTAAATTCCTTTCAATTCGATTTATGTTATTTTAATCGGAAAGTGCAGACATTGACTGATATTCTGAATGATGTTTTTCTGATGTGCCTTTGAAAGGAAGATTTAACATGGTGGTGTTATTGTCATGTTTTGAGCGCTACCTGGCAGTGGTCCACCCTGTGGTCTTCCTGAAGTACAGACCACTGAGATACAAGGTGGGGTGTTCTGGATTGGTTTGGCTGGTTGTGATTGGGTTCTGTTTTACTCCTATGCTTATAAAGCAGCTAAATGTCATAAATTATGTGTCTTTGGTGAAATTCTGGTCTTAATTTAATTTATCTTATTCTGCTGCCTCTCAGTTCTCAGGGCTCTGAAACAGCCTGGGCCGGGGGAAGGGGAGAGAGAGAGGGAGGGGACAAACAACATGAAGATGAGGGCGTTTAAGATCATTTTGATTATCATGGTGTCTACGATGGCAAACTACCTTCCATGGGTAGTGGTTAAAACTCTTATTGGAATCTTAGATTTGGGGCTGTTTTTTTATGCCACACATAATGTCTCTTCATCAGTGTGGTTAGTGGGATTGTCCAGCCCCTCCTCTACCTCCACAGGGCTGAGAAACTGCCCTGTATCAGAGGTCTCTGAGGGAGAGTTGATACCCCCAGTTTCACCTGATACAGAGGGCCAATTGTAACCTGTTTGTTTATAACTGTTTGGTAATAGTTTGTAAATTCATCACTGTGGTCAGTGGGTTTGTTCAGCCCCTCCTCTACCTCCACAGGGCTGGGAAACTGCCCTGTATCAGAGGTCTCTGATGGAGAGTTGATACTCCCAGTTTCACCTGATACAGAGGGCCAGTTGTAGATGCGCTGGCAAAAATATGTATGTGTTTTGATTAGGGTTGCAATATTCCGGTAACTTCACCAAAAAGGTTATTCAGAAATCCTGGTCAGAAGATTCCCTTAATAAGGAGGCAATAACCAGGAAATCCAGAATTCTGTAACTCTAGGTTTGATTCATTCCCTCTTTTCTCTGAAGAATACCCATTAATCTTCTTGCTAGTGCTTCACATTGCATCTTTGTGTCTGTATTTAATAGTGAGATTGTCACGGTTAACTAAGCCAGAACCCAGAAGCAGACCAGGACACGGTACGTGAGACAAAGGTGAGTGTTTATTAATAGAGTCCGAGTGAAGCTGAATAATCCAGGGAACAGAGCGGGTGGCGTGGATGGGTTGTTGAGGGTGCAGTGGTTGGTCCGGTACTGGCTCGGCAGCCGCCGACCATCAGGCAGAGGTTGGGTGAAGGTTCCGGGTGAGAGACTGCAGACAGAACAAAACGGAGGTCAGTACACAGCAAGTCAAAAAAGGTGCAAAACAACAAAACTAACACTACTGGCTCAGAGACTGATACGCTGACAACATACTGTTCATGGCTAACGATCCGGCAGGAACTGGATGTTGGGCCAGAGCCTAAGAAGGGTGATGATCAGGACCAGGTGTGCAGATTGCTGATGGGATGCAGGTGCGGAAAACCAGAGCGCTCCCCGGAGCGTTCCCGAACCCTCGGGAAACTGGAGAATACGAGCAGGAACACTAGTCACCAGACAGGACCCGACTCAGACAGCCGGGATCGTCACAGTACCCCCCCTCCGACGAACGCCACCGGGCGGACTTCCCGGAGCGCCAGGATGGAGGCGGTAGAAGTCACTGATGAGGTCTGCGTCTAGGACCTGTCGCCGCGGAATCCAACTCCTCTCTTCAGGGCCATACCCTCCCAGTCCACGAGATACTGGAAACCCCGGCCCCGCCGTCTGGAATCCATGATGCGACGCACCGTGTAGGCAGGACCACCTCCGATCATCCGAGGAGGAGGAGGAGGAGGCGGAGGAGGCAACAGAGGACTGAGGAAGACAGGCTTGAGGCAGGAGACATGAAAGGTGGGATGGACTCTGAGCGTCCTCGGTAGTTTGAGTCGAACTGCCACTGGATTGATCACCTTCTCCACCACAAACGGACCAATGAACTTCGGTAACAACTTCCTAGACTCAGTCCGTAACGGAAGATCCCGTGTGGCCAACCAAACCCTATCTCCGATGGTATAGGTGGGAGCGGGAATCCGGCGACGATTCGCCTGGAGCTGATACCGGTCCGAAACTCTAAGGAGTGCCTTTCTGGCCCGATGCCAGGTCCGGTGGCAACGCCGAATATGGGCCTGAACAGAAGGCACTGAGAGCTCCTTCTCCTGAGAAGGAAACAGGGGAGGTTGGTAGCCATACAGGCACTGGAAGGGAGACATCCCAGTGGCAGATGTAGGAAGAGTATTGTGGGCATACTCAACCCAAGGCAACTGAGAGACCCAGGAGGTGGGGTTGGAAGAGACCAGACAGCGTAGCGTTGATTCCATCTTCTGGTTGGCTCTCTCCGCCTGACCATTGGATTGGGGGTGAAAACCAGATGTGAGACTGACCGTAGCTCCAATGGCCAAACAGAAGGACTTCCAGACAGCAGAGGTAAACTGAGGGCCACGGTCGGAAACGATATCACTGGGCAAACCGTGGACCCTGAAAACCTCCCCTAACCAGGATCTCGGACGTCTCCGAGGCAGAGGGAAGCTTGGCAATTGGCACAAAGTGGGCGAACTTGCTGAATCTGTCCACGATAGTCAGAACGACCGTGTTCCCCTCAGAAGCGGGCAACCCCGTGACGAAGTCCAGGGCCAGATGCGACCATGGTCGCCGGGGAATAGGAAGGGGGTGAAGTAGTCCAGAGCTGGGCCGATTGGTACTCTTATTCTGCGCACACACTGGACAGGCAGCAACAAAACCCCCGAGTATCCTCGGCCATGGCAGGCCACCAAAAACGTCTGCGAAGAAACGCCATAGTCCGAGCCACGCCAGGGTGACAAGCCATCTTGCTGGCGTGGGACCATTTGAGGACAGCAGGACGAACCGACTCAGGCACAAACAACCGACCGGGTGGACCGTTACCGGGACCGGGCTGAGTCCGAAGGGCCGCCAGCACCTCCTCCTCAATCTTCCACATAACTGCTCCCACGACGCAGTTCCGGGGAGGATTGTCTCGGTCTTGGACCCACTCTCCTCCGTCTTGGAGAACATCCGGGACAAGGCGTCCGCCTTGCCGTTCTTAGATCCAGGTCGGAACGTCAGGGCAAACTTGAATCGTCCGAAAAACAACGCCCACCTGGCCTGGACGGGAGTTGAGACGTTTAGCCGATTGCACGTAAGCAAGATTCTTGTGGTCCGTCCAGACAATAAACGGTTGCTCCGCCCCCTCCAACCAGTGGCGCCACTCCTCCAAGGCAAGTTTCACCGCGAGAAGCTCCCGGTTACCCACATCGTAATTCCTCTCCGCAGGCGAAAGGCGACGAGAGTAGTAGGCGCAGGGATGGAGTTTACTGTCCGTGGAGCATCGCTGCGACAGGATGGCGCCAACTCCCACATCAGACGCGTCCCACTTCAACGACGAACTGACGGGCCGTGTCCGGTTGAGAGAGAATCGGTGCGTTGGTGAATCGCCTCTTCAAATCCAGAAACGCTCGATCCGCCTCCGGATTCCACTTGAAGGTCCTGATGCTGGAAGTCAAGGCAGTTAACGGAGCGGCCACACGGCTGTAATCCCCGGATGAATCTGCGGTAGAAATTCGCAAACCCCAAAAATCTCTGGAGCTGCAATCTCGTACCGGGCTGGGCCCATTCCAGAACCGCTCTAACCTTCTCCTGGTCCATCCTAATCTCTCCCCTGGAGATGATGTACCCGAGAAAGGATGTCGTGTGGGCGTGAAACTCGCACTTCTCGGCCTTCACAAACAGGCGATTCTCCAACAATCGCTGCAGAACCTGCCGGACATGCTGGACGTGGTCGGAAGGTTCCTTCGAGAAGATCAGAATGTCATCCAGGTAAACAAACACAAAGAGACCGATCATATCTCTCAGGACGTCGTTCACCATACTCTGGAATACCGCTGGAGCATTGGTCAGTCCAAACGGCATCACCTGATACTCAAGTGACCCATCGGTGTATTGAAACCCGTCAACCACTCGTCCCCCTCTCTGATCCGGACCAGGTGATACGCATTGCGTAGGTCTAGCTTGGTGAACACCGTAGCACCCTGTAAGGAGTCGAAGGCAGAACTCATCAAGGGCAGGGGGATACTTGTTCTTGACCGTGATGTCATTCAACCCCCGATAATCAATACACGGTCGAAGAGAGCCATCCTTCTTACCCACAAAGAAGAATCCTGCCCCCCAGGGGTGATGACGAGGGACGAACGAGACCAGCAGCTAGGGACTCCTTGATGTAGGTCTCCAACGCCTCACGTTCAGGTCGGGAGATACTGTATAACCTTCCCTTGGGGTAGACAGCTCCAGGGACCAGGTTGATGGCACAATCATATGGTCGGTGGGGAGGGAGTGACAGAGCCTTCTGCTTACTGAAAACTTCCCCCAAATCGTGATATGTCTCGGGAACCAGGGACAAATCTGGGGGTTTAGCCTCAATCACCTGACTGGGAACCGAATGGGGGCAGGCAGTCTTGAGACAGTTAGCATGACAATCAAGGCTCCAACTCGTTACCTTGCCCGTCACCCAATCGAACGTGGGATTGTGTTCCTTCAGCCAGGGGTATCCAAGGACCAGAGGAACATGGGAAGACGGCAGAATGAAGAATGAAATCATCTCAGAATGATTCCCCGACAACAGCATCTTAACCGGTTCAGTCCTCATCGTGATACGTGCCAGACTACTGCCGTTCAGAGTGGTAGCTTCAATGGCTTCCGGCAATTGCTCCTTGGAAAGCCCCAGCTGTTCCACCAACTCGGCATCTAGAAAGCTTCCATCGGCACCTGAATCGATAAAAGCGTTAATCGCTAAGCTCTGATTCCTGTTCATAAGGGTAGCCGGGAAACGGGGTCTGACAGAGGTATTGAGAGGTCGAAACTGGCTCGCTAAAAGTCCTCCCAACTTTAGCGAGCCGCGCAGTTTGACGACCCGACTGGATCCTGAGAAGCTGATCGGTTGGGACGGAACCCATTGCTTCTCCCTCCTTCGCTCTCGGACTCGATTATCCACCCGAATAGACAAAGCTACCAAGCTGTCCAGGTCACTAGGCTCCGGATAGGAGATCAACTCATCCTTGAGCTGCTCCGACAGACCCTGGTAAAAGGCCGCTTGCAGAGACTCCTCGTTCCACCCACTCTCCACAGCCAACGTCTTGAACTCGATCACGAAGTCGGCCACGCTGCGAGTTCCTTGGCGAAGCGAAACAGGCGCCTAGCTGCGTCCCTCCCTCGGACGGAATGGTCGAAGAGCTTCCTCATCTCGGCCGTGAACCCCTGGTATGAAGCCATGCAGGGATCCTGTCGTTCCCAAACGGCTGAAGCCCACTCCAGCGCTCGACCACGCAGCAACTCAATCACAAAGGCTATCCTAGCCTTGTCTGTGGCATAAGAGTAGGGCTGTAGATCGAACACTAGTCCACACTGCATAAGGAAGGAACGGCATCTTCCCAGCTCTCCCTCATACTTATCCGGCGTCGGAACCTTGGGCTCACGGATGGACACAGCTTCAGAAGCGGCAGGCGAGATGGGTGAAACCGGTAGTGGATCCTCCACCGGACACTTGCGTTGGTTCTGGACCTCCGTCAGACCGGTAGAAAGGTTCCGAACTGACAACGCGATCTCCTGTAGTACCGTGCTATGATGGCCCAACATCTTCTCCTGCTGGGTAATAGCATGGCGAACAGAGTCCAGGTCCGCTGGGTTCATTACTGGCCGGATCGTTCTGTCACGGTTAACTAAGCCAGAACCCAGAAGCAGACCAGGACACGGTACGTGAGACAAAGGTGAGTGTTTATTAATAGAGTCCGAGTGAAGCTGAATAATCCAGGGAACAGAGCGGGTGGCGTGGATGGGTTGTTGAGGGTGCAGTGGTTGGTCCGGTACTGGCTCGGCAGCCGCCCGACCATCAGGCAGAGGTTGGGTGAAGGTTCCGGGTGAGAGACTGCAGACAGAACAAAACGGAGGTCAGTACACAGCAAGTCAAAAAAGGTGCAAAACAACAAAACTAACACTACTGGCTCAGAGACTGATACGCTGACAACATACTGTTCATGGCTAACGATCCGGCAGGAACTGGATGTTGGGCCAGAGCCTAAGAAGGGTGATGATCAGGACCAGGTGTGCAGATTGCTGATGGGATGCAGGTGCGGAAAACCAGAGCGCTCCCCGGAGCGTTCCCGAACCCTCGGGAAACTGGAGAATACGAGCAGGAACACTAGTCACCAGACAGGACCCGACTCAGACAGCCGGGATCGTCACAGAGATGGGATGATAAGACCCACATTAGCAACGGTATAGTTGTTTCACGCCTGAGAGTGCCTGTAATTACGCCAGCTGGCTGCCTACAATAGTTACATACAATAATTGCCTACCATTCAGCTGTTTTCTACCATTCAGCTGTTTTCTAACCTCATTGTCTGAACCGTTAACGCTAACTGGTAAACAATAGCTGGAACGACCGAGCGAGCAGACGCGAACTGGCTGAGTCAATTCAGTGGCTAGCTTTGCACTTGGCTAGCTAACAGTAGCTGCTAGGGGTAAGTCATAACCTACATCTGTGTTTAGTTTTTTACATATTGATAGCCCGAGTCGTTCAGGGAATTCAGGACATGGGTGACTAGTTAACGTTAGTTTGGCTCTCTCTGTGTGTTTGTGCCGTTCGTGCTGCACCTAGTTAGCTAGCTGAGTTAGTCTACTCCTAGAAAACATTGAACCGCTGTAGTTTACAACAATTATAGTTTCTGAGGTGGAAGTTGGGAGAGTTATATTTGGGAGTTGTGGTGAGGGAGGCCCCCCTCTCTCCTTTCCCAGATGTTTAGTTCATTTCATTCCGATCTCCTCTGCATTATTGTAGCCATTTGCTGCAGCCTGTCAACTATGCCTCTGCCTATCCCTGTTCTCTCCCTCTCCGCACAGGCTACACAAACGCCTCACACCGCGTGGCTGCTGCCTCTCTAACCTGGTGGTCCCTGCACGCACCACTCACCTGGAGTTCCAGGTCTCAGGCAGCCTCTGGAACTGCCGTTCTGCTGCCAACAAGGCAGACTTCATCCCAGCCTATGCTACCCTCCAATCCCTCGACTTCTTGGCGCTGACGGAAACATGGATTACCACTGAAAACACTGCTACTCCTACTGCTCTCTCCTCATCTGACCATGTGTTCTCGCATACCCCGAGAGCATCTGGTCAGCGGGGTGGTGGCACAGGAATCCTCATATCTCCCAAGTGGATATTCTCAATTTTTCCCCTAACCCATCTGTCTATCTCCTCATTTGAATTCCATGCTGTCACAGTCACTAGCCCATTTAAGCTTAATATCCTTGTCATCTATCGCCCTCCAGGTTCCCTTGGAGAGTTCATCAATGAGCTTGACGCCTTGATAAGCTCCTTTCCTGAGGATGGCTCACCCCTCACAGTTCTGGGGGATTTCAACCTCCCTACGTCTACATTTGACTCATTTCTCTCTGCCTCCTTCTTTCCACTCCTCTCCTCTTTTGACCTCACCCTCTCACCGTCCCCCCTACTCACAAGGCAGGCAATACGCTTGACCTCATCTTCACTAGATGCTGCTCCTCTACTAATCTCACTGCAACTCCCCTCCTTGTCTCCGACCACTACTTTGTTTCCTTTTCTCTCTCGCTCTCCTCCCACACTACTCACTCTGCCCCTACACAGATGGTAATGCGCCGCCGCAACCTTCGCTCTCTCTCTCCCACTACTCTCTCCTCTTCCATCCTATCATCTCTTCCCTCTGCTCAATCCTTCTCCCTCCAATCTCCTGATTCTGCCTCCTCAACCCTCCTCTCCTCCCTTTCTGCATCCTTTGACTCTCTGTGTCCCCTATCCTCCCGGCCGGCTCGGTCCTCCCCTCCAGCTCCGTGGCTTGATGACTCATTGCGAGCTCACAGAACAGAGCTCCGGGCAGCGGAGCGGAAATGGAAGAAAACTAAACTCCCTGCCGACCTGGCATCTTTTCACTCCCTCCTCTCTACATTTTCTTCATCTGTTTCTGCTGCTAAGGCCACCTTCTACCACTCTAAATTCCAAGCATCTGCCTCTAACCCTAGGAAGCTCTTTGCCACATTTTCCTCCCTCCTGAACCCCCCCCCCCCCCTCCCCCCTCCTCTCTCTCTGTGGATGACTTCGTCAACCACTTTGAAAAGAAGGTTGACGACATCCGATCCTCGTTTGTTAAGTCTAATAACACTGCTGGTCCTGCTCACACTGCCCTACCCTATGCTTTGACTTCTTTCTCCCCTCTCTCTCCAGATAAAATCCTGCGACTTGTGACTGCAGGCCGCCCAACAACCTGCCCGCTTGACCCCATCCCCTCCTCTCTTCTCCAGACCATCTCCGGTGACCTTCTCCCCTACCTCACCTCGCTGATCAACTCATCCTTGACCGCTGGCCATGTCCCTTCCGTCTTCAAGAGAGCGAGAGTTGCTCCCCTTCTCAAAAAACCAACACTCGACCCCCACTGATGTCAACAACTACAGACCAGTATCCCTTCTTTCTTTCCTTTCCAAAACTATTGAGCGTGCCGTCTTTAGCCAACTCTCTTGCTATCTCTCTCAGAATGACCTTCTTGATCCAAACCAATCAGGTTTCAGGACTGGTCATTCAACTGAGACTGCTCTTCTCTGTGTCACGGAGGCTCTCCGCACTGCTAAAGCTAACTCTCTCTCCTCTGCTCTTGTCCTTCTAGACCTGTCTGCTGCCTTTGATACTGTGAAGCATCAGATCCTCCTCTCCACCCTCTCCGAGCTGGGCATCTCCGGCGCGGCTCACTCCTGGATTGCGTCCCTACCTGACCGGTCGCTCCTACCAAGTGGCGTGGCGAGAAGCTGTCTCCGCACCACGTGCTCTCACCACTGGTGTCCCCCAGGGCTCAGTTCTAGGCCCTCTCCTTTTCTCCCTATACACCAAGTCACTTGGCTCTGTCATATCCTCACACGGCCTCTCCTATCATTGCTACGCTGACGATACACAACTAATCTTCTCCTTTCCCCCTTCTGATAACCAGGTGGCGAATCGCATCTCTGCATGTCTGGCAGACATATCAGTATGGATGACGGATCACCACCTCAAGCTGAACCCTGGCAAGACGGAGCTGCTCTTCCTCCCGGGGAAGGACTGCCCGTTCCATGATCTCGCCATCACGGTTGACAACTCCGTTGTGTCCTCCTCCCAGAGTGCGAAGAGCCTTGGCGTGACCCTGGACAACACCCTGTCGTTCTCCGCTAACATCAAGGCGGTGACCCGCTCCTGCAGGTTCATGCTCTACAACATTCGGAGAGTACGACCCTGCCTTACACAGGAAGCGGCACAGGTCCTAATCTAGGCACTTGTCATCTCCCGTCTGGATTACTGCAACTCGCTGTTGGCTGGCCTCCCTGCATGTGCCATTAAACCCCTACAACTCATCCAGAATGCCGCAGCCCGTCTGGTGTTCAACCTTCCCAAGTTCTCTCACGTCACCCCCCTCCTCCGCACACTCCACTGGCTTCCAGTTGAAGCTCGCATCCGTTACAAGACCATGGTGCTTGCCTTTGGAGCAGCGAGGGGAACGGCACCTCTGTACCTTCGGGCTCTGATCAGTCCCTACACCCAAACGAGGGCATTGCGTTCATCCACCTCTGGCCTGCTGGCTCCCTTCCTCTGCGGAAGCATAGTTCCCGCTCAGCCCAGTCAAAACTGTTCGCTGCTCTGGCACCCCAATGGTGGAACAAGCTCCCTCACGACGCCAGGACAGCGGAGTCACTCACCACCTTCCGGAGACATTTGAAACCCCACCTCTTTAAGGAATACCTGGGATAGGATAAAGCAATCCTTCTACCCCCCCCACACACAGCGGAGTCGCTCACCACCTTCCGGAGACATTTGAAACCCCACCTCTTTAAGGAATACCTGGGATAGGATAAAGTAATCCTTCTACCCCCCCCACAGCGGAGTCACTCACCACCTTCCGGAGACATTTGAAACCCCACCTCTTTAAGGAATACCTGGGATAGGATAAAGTAATCCTTCTACCCCCCCCCCCCCCCCCCCCACAGTGGAGTCACTCACCACCTTCCGGAGACATTTGAAACCCCACCTCTTTAAGGAATACCTGGGATAGGATAAAGTAATCCTTCTACCCCCTCCCCCCCCCCACAGTGGAGTCACTCACCACCTTCCAGAGACATTTGAAACCCCACCTCTTTAAGGAATACCTGGGATAGGATAAAGTAATCCTTCTACCCCCCCCAAAGAAAAAATTGTAAAGTGGTTATCCCACTGGCTATAGGGTGAATGCATCAATTTGTGAGTCGCTCTGGACAAGAGCGTCTGCTAAATGACGTAAATGTGCCCTTGAGCAAGGCACTTAACCCTAATTGCTCCTGTAAGTCGCTCTGGATAAGAGCGTCTGCTAAATGACTAAAATGTAAAATGTAAAAATCTATCTTTTCTTTATTTTTGGAATCCTTCATATTCAATAAACGCTTGTGATGAACTACTCATGTCTTTTACTTTTTGTAGAGCAGAAACAATCTTTAGAATTGACATCAGAGGTGTTTTCTGTAAGCAGCAAGAGGCTGAGCAACAATGTGGATCTTCTAGACCACTATCACTGTTAAATGTAGATCTCAAAATACATTTAAAACTGATGTATGTTTTCACTGTTTGTAAATGCTAACCCTACAAGAGCAGAAAATGTTTACTATTTCATATAATTGAGGCTTCTAAGAAAGAACATTTTTGTTTGAATATTTCTAGTATATCATGGACAAAAAATGAAATAATGTTTTCACTTCGGAAAACCGACTGTTTGACTGCTTTGTAGATAAACTTGTGGTATAATGACTTTTTCATTGTTAATACTACTGTAAGGGCTGGTGTGAGGTGTGACCCAGGTGCAGTGCAGGTTAGACAGTAGGCAGAGATAGTGAAACAAGGAACTTTACTGATGTTTCCGAAGCCAGGATACAAAATAATGGACTTTACACGAAAAAGAAAGGCGGTGCAAATAAGACTCCAAAAAACAGGCAGACAGCCAAAAATACGAAATACTAACTATGACTGAAATAATAAATAAACAGGGAGAACACTTCTCACGTACCTGGCCATACGTCCCGTGATTAGACACTGATTAGTACTGCTTGGCATAGTGAAACTAGCAGAGAAAACTGAGCAAGGGAACACAGGGAAGTGAGGGCATAAATACACAGGTGAATCAGATAGACACAGGTGACTGGTAGGTGGTCTGGACAGTGGTTTGTGCTGATGAGTGGTCGGTGGAGACCGGAACAGGACAGGGGCGGCGCCTCCCTCCAGGATGAGCTGCCCCGTGGACCAGTCTATCCAGGGATTGTGGGCGACCAGCCCGAGGATGAGGGGACACTCCGGAGAGTCCACAATGAAAAACTGGATATCCTCCCATAGCCCCCCCGCCACCTGGACACGCACTGAGTGGCGCCGGGTGATGAAGAACCCGACCCCAACAGCCAGTCGTCCAGGCCCATGACCGGAACCGGCTCGGAGAGGGAGAGTAACGTAACTCTCCACCCTTGGGCCAGCCCCGCGTCCATCAGGTTTCTCGCGGTCCCAGAATCCACCAGTGCATGCGCCCGACGCGCAGCGTGGGACCACTGAACCCTGACAGGGAGAAAAGTCCGGGAGTCTCTGGAGTTGGGTTTCAGTTCCGGCTCACTAGCACCGCTCCCGATACTAGCAAGCCCTCCCGTTTTCCCGGCTTCTCCGGGTATGATTCGCAGTGGTGACCTGTCTGGCCGCAGTAAAGGCAACGTCCCTGGCGCAGACGCCACTGCCTCTCCATCCTGGACAAGCGCGCCGCACCCAGCTGCATAGCCTCCTCCTGAGGCGTCTCCTCCCTGAATTGGCGGAGAGCCGCCGGGCTGATAGGGGGACGCGGAGGCGCGCCTTGCGTCATGCTTCTCTCGTGTGCCCTCTCACGAAGCCGATTGTCTACCCGCACCGAGAGGTCGATGAGGCTGTCCAGTCGCTCAGGCAGCTCCCTGAAGGAGAGTTTGTCCTACATCCCCTCCGATGGCCCCTGAGCGTAAAGGATGACCAGGGCAGCCTCCTCCCATCCTGCCTCTCGAGGCCGGATCCGGAACTCCTTGGAGTAGTCCGCCACCGAACGGTCACCCTGCCGACAGGCCGCGAGCCGCCTCCCGGCCTCGTGCCCCGACACCACCCAAGAGGTGTCGAACCCCTTGCGTAGCTCCCGGGTGAATAGGTAGGAATCGGAGCACGCCGGAGTTTGGCTCTCCCACTCCGTGGTAGCCCAGGAAAGTGCCCGACCCGTCCAAAGAGTGATAATGTAGGCCACCTGGCCCTGCTCCATCGGGAAGGAGGAGGTTTGTAGGTTGAATATCAGGGAACACTGGGTGAGGAATTCCCTGCAGCCCTCTGGACATCCATCGTACCTGTCCGGAGGTGGTAGGCGGGGTTCCCGCGATGTCGCAGGTGAGACTGGAGACGCCGCTGCCGCGGCTTCCGCTCTGCCGGCTGCCGGTGCTGGTCGGGTGTCCACCCGGCTCTGCACGGCGATCGTCAGCTGACGGAGATTCTCGATGATCTGCTGCAGGCTGCAGTCGTGCTGGTTCAGCAAGGCTCCCTGCGTTGCCAATGCGCTATGATACTATGCTGCCTCCGCTGGGTCCATAGTTGCTCCGTTTTCTGTATGGGTTAGTGTGAGGTGTGACCCAGGTGCGGTGCAGGTTAGACAGTAGGCAGTAGGAAGAGATGGTGAAACAAGGAACTTTACTGATGGTCCCGAAGCCAGGATACAAAATAACAGACTTTATATGAAAAAGAATGACAGCCAAAAATACGAAATACTAACTATGACTGAAATAATAAATAAACAGGGAGAACACTTCTCACATACCTGGCCATACATCCCGCGACCAGACACTGATTAGTACTGCTTGGCATAGTGAAACTAGCAGAGAAAACTGAGCAAGGGAACACAGGGAAGTGAGGGCATAAATACACAGGTGAATCAGATAGACACAGGTGACACCAATAGGAAGATGATTAGTCCCGACTGTGAGTGAGGAGGTGCCTAAGGTTGTCGGAGGATAACACCTAGTGGGTCGCTCCAGAACTGCGACCCACTCCTGTAACATACTACCAATGTTATTCACTGTGTTCTAAACTATAATGATGTGTGAGGAATTATTACTCTGTAGATATTCCCTCCATTTTCTCATCTTCATTAAAGGCTCAAGCTAAAGTTCACCTGTTCGTCTGTCTTGTTATATAATAATAGACGCATCATTGAAATAAGTGACACATTTGACCTGACCTAATCTCTCGTGGACAGAATACGTAACATAAATGGTATCATATTAGTTGTTCCGTCTCGCAGCCCCAGTGGTGTGTATTCAGGGATGCCAAGGGAAGCCAGGCTTCCTAAAATTAAAATGTATCAGTCAAAAGTTTGGACACACCTACTCATTCAAGGGTTTTTGTTTATTTGGACTATTTTCTACATTGTAGAATAATAGTGAAGACATCAAAACTATTAAATAACACATGGAATCATGTGGTAACCACAAAAATATGTTTTATATATTTGAGATTCTTCAAAGTAGCCAATCTTTGGCTTGATGACAGTTTTGCACACTCTTTGTATTCTCTCAACCAGCTTGATGAGGTAGTCACCGGGAATCCATTTCAATTAACAGGTGTGCCTTGTGAAAATACGTTTGAGCCAATCAGTTGTGTTGTGACAAGGTAGGGGTGGTATACAGAAGATAGCCCTATTTGGTGAAATACCAAGTCCATATAATGGCAAGAACAGCTCAAATAAGCAAAGAGAAACAACATTCCATCATTACTTTAAGACATTAAGGTCAGTCAATCCGGAAAATTTCAAGAATTTTGAAAGTTTCTTCAAGTGCAGTCACAAAAACCCTCAAGCGCTGTGATGAAACTGGCTCTCATGAGGAACGCCACAGGAAAGGAAGACCCAGAGTTATCTCTGCTGCAGAGGATAAGTTCATTATAATATAATAGTAATATGCCATTTAGCAGACGCTTTTATCCAAAGTGACATACAGTCATTAGAGTTAACTGCACCTCAGATTGCAGCCCAAATAACTGCTTCACAGAGTTCAAGTAACAGACACATTTCAACATCAACTGTTCAGAGGAGAATGCGTGAATCAGGCCTACAATGGTCGAATTGCTGCAAAGAAACAACTACTAAAGGACACCAATAAGAAGAAGAGACTTGCTTGGCCAAGAAACACGAGCAATGGACATTAGACCGGTAGAAATCTGTCCTTTGGTCTGATGATTCCAAATTTGAGATTTTTGGTTCCAACCGCCGTGTCTTTCTGAGACGCAGAGTAGGTGAACGGATGATCTCCGCATGTGTGGTTCCCACCATGAAGCATGGAGGAGGAGGTGTGATGGTGTGGAGGTGCTTTGCTGGTGACACTGTCTGTGATTGATGTAGAATTCAAGGCACACTTAACCAGCATGGCAACCACAGCATTCTGCAGCAATATGCCTTCCCATCTGGTTTGCGCTTAGTGGGACTATCATTTGTTTTCAACAGAACAATGACCCAAAACACACCTCCACGCTGTCTAAGAGCTATTTGACCAAAAAGGAGAGTGATGGAGTGCTGCATCAGATGACCTGGCCTCCACAATCACCCGACCTCAACCCAATTGAGATGGTTTGGGATGAGTTGGACCACAGAGTGAAGGAAAAACAGCCAACAAGTGCTCAGCATATGTGGGAACTCCTTCAAGACTGTTGGAAAAGCATTCCTCATGAAGCTGGTTGAGAGAATGCCAAGAGTGTGCAAAGCTGTCATCAAGGCAAAGGGTGGCTACTTTGAAGAATTTAAAATATAAAACATATTTTGATTTGTTTAACACCTTTTTGGTTACTACAAGATTCCATATGTGTTATTTCATAGTTTTGATGTCTTCACTATTATTCTGCAATGTAGAAAATAGTCAAAATAAAGAAAAACCCTTGAATGAGTAGGTGTGTCCAAACATTTGACTGGTACTGTATATATTTCCTGATTTTGTTTTTAATATCTGCTAGATTTAGGACAGACACTTCAAAACCTTATAATTTGACTGTACTTTTTGCCATTTATGAATGTGTTTTTCAATAGGTTTCTATGGGCTTTAGTAGTAAACTGTATTTTATAAAATCATTTTTTTATATATATATTTTTTTACCTAAAGGGGTCCCCCCCTTAACGTCTTAGACTCTATGGAATTAATTTTGCACCTCTGCCCCAGTGGTGGCAACCCCTGTCACTGCCTCACCATCTCTGGTGCTTACACTGGCGCCCCCTGCCTGCCAGCCCTCTCCCTGCCCTTTCTCGAGTCCATCTTCCTGCCTGGACCTCCAGACTTCCAGGCCTCGACACCTACTCTCCCTACCCGGCCAACACCCCTCTCTTTGGGCATTACCCATAACTTCGTCCCGGCCGGGGATCAGCCACCTCACAACCTCGCCCAGCCATTAAGACCTCTACAGCCCCGCTATCAGGAACCAACAACACCTAGTGACCCAAACACACTCTGTGCACCTGGTAACCTCTAATAGGCTCTGTGCACCTGGTAAACTTTAACAGGCTCTGTGCACCTGGCAACCTATAACAGGTTATGTGCACCTGGTAACCGCTCGCTTTCCGCTTAGAGTCTAAGTCCCCACTCTACGCGCCACAGCCTAAGTGCAGCCCTGCCCTAGTCCGGCCGTCCCTGCCTGGACTCTGCGTGCCCCACCTGGGGGCCTCTGCGTGCACCTGCCCAGCTAACAAGGAACGTAACTGAGACATTTGTAACATTCCCCTTAAGTCTTCCATAGGTACTGAATGTCATAGCCTGTTTGGGACATTATAGGCACATTCATAACGTTTCTAATAAGTATTATAGAGGTTATAAATATCAGGTTGCTATACAGACATCACAGGGACTTTAAAAACGTTCCTTGGTAATCCATGAAAGGTTCTGAATATCATGTTATTTTGGAGATATGGTTTGTCTTCATATGACGTTACAATTGGAATGATAGAACATCGTCTGTAAGTTTCACAATAACGTTATCATGACTTATGTGGGGACTAAAATAACTTTGTGGTCGCGTCCTGGAACGTAATTTTGTTAGCTGGGTGCTGACCCTCCGACATCCATGAAGGCCACCATTAGTCAGGCCCCTAGGACGGGCCCGACGGGGGGGAGGGAGACACCACGGGGCCCCCTATCTCCAGAGTCAGAGCCCCATCTTCGTCTCACATTGTGTCTGGCCCCTGTCTCCCTGCCTGCCTGCCCTTTCCCCGGGATTGAGAGTCCAGCTTACTCCCCGGAACCCCAGATCTCCAGGCCTCAACACCTGCTCTCCCATCCCAGTCCAACACCACTCTCTCTGGACATCACACATGACCAAAGGTTCATTTCAAAGTTATCAACTTTATTTCTTCAACGATGAAGGATGGCCCGGCTGGCGTAATGAGGCAGACGATGGAAGCGATAATACCGGGATTGCATGTGATCTGCAACATTGCCGTGGTCTATAACAGAGTCTTGATTAAAGTTAATTGTCCCGACGTAGTCCCCGAGATTACAGTACGTTTCACCACAAGACGTGAAAAAGAAATGCTCAATTTCCCCAACGAAGCCGCTCAGAGAAGGCCTGAGCGCATGCAACCGCCTCTGTCAAACGTACTCTTCGGCCGACATTACAATTCAGCACTCGCCGAATCTATAGTTTGTTTTATGACTTCCAACACATAGCTGATGGCCCCTACTTTCCTGGGATATTTCCATAAATTCCCTTTCACTTAACATGGTCAGTAGGGATCACCTCGTCCCGTTACATTCTGTTAACCGGCTGGTTATGAGAGCCTCAAATCTGAGTCTATCAGAGCAGGTAGCTCGGGCTTCCAGTCTTTCAAGAACTGCTGGAATAGCTTGTGAACTCATAAGGATGAACCGACCCAACTGCTGGTGACTGAGAACCACTTCTCTACAGCGCCTGCAATACCACGCTCTGTTTGTCGCCAGGGCCTGCCTCGAATCCTGATCCAGCTGTGCCAAGCAGAGCAACACCTTTTGAATCCCACCATCTTTGGCCAGCAGAGTTTTCGGTCGGAACTGCAAAAGATGCCGCAGAAAACGTTTAATATAGCCCCGATAGATTTTCAGTCGCGCTCTTGGCACTGACTATACTATTCGGACACTCGCCTGTACTTAGCCTTGCAACACAGTCCTTTGTCGGCATTGCCATCTGACATTATTTGTAGGAATTCCCACATTTGAGATAGGCTCGACCGTGTATTATCCAAGTGCTTCGCAGAAGGTTTTTTTTTACCCATGAGAAATCCTTCATATTCTGTCAAAATGTTATGTTTTTTCCCTCGCTCCTGGAGCCTCAGTGGTGGATGAAACCGTGTCACCCTGTGGACGTGAAGGGGACTTGCCGCTCACACTCGCTTGCCGAAGGCTTCCCAACACTATCCGTCGGATCCTGATGCTTCTCACCACCGTTGTGTTGCGTTGACCGCTCCGCCGATTGCTCACTCTCGCTAGAAGGATAAATACTTTTGTATGATGCAATTGCTTGTAACATCCCACACCCTCTCTATCTATTTGACACTTCTTCTTACAGATCTCAAGACCTTTCACACGTTACAATCAATTACATGAATTGTTGAGATGAACTTATCGACAGTCAATGATAGGTCCACCCCTCAAATATTTCCCTTATTGGGCAAGGTATACAGGGTTGACGTGTTATGCTTGACGCTGCTCTGTCAATTTCTCACTTTTGCTTGCCGGTGGCATCCCAGGACTCTCAATCGGGTCCGGAAGCATCACACCACCACCGCTCTGCTCCAGTCCAGGCTGCTGTCTGTAGGCCGAGAGCCGGCTCTCCATTTGATAGTACCAGACTTAAGTTGGAGGTCAAGTTTAGAATGTCAATCTATCTGCCTGACGTTCTGTTTTGGGTCTGCTTCTCTCCATGGCTTCTCTCGCCTGCCTGTTTGCTCGACCGACCGATGAAATAACCCTAACCATTTTACATCTAGTCTTCAATGCGGTAGGGATGTCCCAAGGATCCCGGATAGCACGGACTGTGTGTTCAGGCTCTGGCACAACCCAATCAGTTTCTTGGACCAATCAGAACGATTTGAATGTCTTTGCATTCAAGAAGTCATCGGGGAAGAGATAAAATCCAGACTCAATGTGGAGAAAAAGCGTTAGTGGGTGTGCCGTTTGGCCGGAGCGATGTGGAGGGGTAGCCAGGCAAGAAAATAGCAACAAAGCAATTGAAAAAAACTGTAAGGTGGTCTGTTAATCAAATAAAGGGTTTTAATCAATCCCATTATGTTTCTTAGGCAAAGTCCTAAAATGCACCCTATTCTTATATAGTGCACTACTTTTGACCAGATCCCTATGGACCATGATCAAAGTAGTGCACAATATAGGGAATGGAGTGTCATTTGAGACATACAACCTTACTCAGTGTGAATGGCCTAATCCTGTGCATAGCAATGGAATATTTGCAAGGAATATCAATTTATCTGCAAGTGAAATATGATAGGGCCCTATCCCCATAACATATTACGCATGGCACGGCAAATTCTCCTCAATCAATACCAACTTTATTTGCATGTCAGGTGTGGTCCGTCAAGGGCAGCATCAGTGTACAGACGGGGGTTTGAGTGAGTGAGTGGGTGGGTGGGTGAGTGAGTATTAGTCTCTGACTGTAAGAAATTAGATGGGTGAGTAAGTCAAAATGAAATGAAATTGTATTGGTCGCATACACATATTTAGCATATGTTATTGTGGGTGTAGCGAAATGCTTATGAGTATTTATCTCTGAATGCATTCAGATGTGTTGAGTGAGTTAAGTCGATATTGCTGATATTGATACATTTCCCGAATTGGCTCAGTTGAAATGGAATTAAACCCAACCTTGGTTCCTTTGACTTATTCATGATTGATTGATTCATGTTTTATTACAAACTTGGTCGTTCAAGCCCTGAATGCTGATTGGCTGAAAGCCATGGTATATCAGACCATATACCATGGGTATGACAAAACATGTATTTTTACTGCTCTAATTATGTTGGTAACCACACCTTTGTTTCATCACAAAACTGGAGAGCAACCTCTGTCCGGTGATGTCCACAAAGCATATGGCACGTAACAAACAGTGGTCAAACATGGTCATGCAAAGTAATGGTTCCGACATTTTCGGACTACTAAACAACTATTGATTTAGACCCACGGAGAGTGACCGCAAGTCGCAAAGTAAACAGGAGCTGCCTCCACTATTCCAGCACCATTTCAACTTCAACATCATCAAATCATGTATGATTAGTCTAATACAGTGACAACTAAGATACCAGAAATAATTTTGTCCAATAAGAGTAAGCCAAACATGATGTGGCTGTCCATGGCACTGATTTCTCTCTCTTTGTGTGTGTGCGTGTGCGTGTATGTGTGTGTGTGTGTGTGTGTGTGTGTGTGTGTGTGTGTGTGTGTGTGTGTGTGTGTGTGAAAGTAGAAAGAAATGTCTCCTCACCGTACTTGGCTCTGATATGTCCCGGGCCGGGGGATGGGGAGAAGGAAGGTGACAAATAACATGAAGGTGAAGGTGTTTGAGATATTTTGATTATTCTGGTGTCTATAATGTTGAACTATCTCCATATTAACGTGATTAGGTCGTTGTACAATGTCCTCGATCGGGTTGTGTTCTATTTGTCACTATCCATTTGTTTCTCCATAAGTGTGGTCAGTGGGATTGTCCAGCCCCTACTGTACCTCCACAGGGTTGGGAAACTGCCCTGTATCAGAGGTCTCTGAGGGAGAGTTGATACTCCCGGTTTCACCTGATACAGAGGGACAATTGTAACCTGTTTCTGGTAACTTTACCAAAAAGATTCTCAGGAGGGAAAAACTAGGAAATCCAGATTTGTACAACCCTATGTTTGATTCATGACCTCTTATCTGGGAAGATTACCTATCAATCTTCTTGCAAGTGCTTCACATTGCATATTTCTGTCTGTATTTAATAGTGAGATGGGACAATAAGACAACATTTTTTCAAATGTTTCTATCCTTCATATTCAATAAATGCTTGTGTTATTTACTTTTTGTAGATCAGAAACAATCTGTTAAATATTAGAGGACTTTGCATACACATTTGTGTCTCTTAGATGTGTTTAGGTCTAGTCGGAGTAAACAGGCTATTTGCATGTCAGATCAAGGGAAATATGATATACTCCACATGAGTGCAGGCATGGGGGCAGACACTCCTCTTGTTGGTCCTCTTGTCTGCATCCGAAATACCCCATAAAGGGCTCTGGTCAAAATAAGTGCACTATATAGGGAATGGGGTGTCATTTTGGACGAACCTTGATAAAATCATCAGTGTGACGTAACACACAGGTGGGGCAGGGAAGGGTCGGGTAGAGCAGAGATTTTGATTAAGTCCATATTCTGCCAATAGAATTTGGCAAAGTGATTTGCCACACAGGTGTGTTGGCTGTTTTTAAATGTAGCCTGTAGATGTACCTCGTGCAGATCTAAGGAGAGACACAATCTCAAAACAACCGGGAAGAAAGGAGACACCAATCACAGAGTTCAGGTTGGATGACACTTTCAATCTCTGATATTAGCAGTGTAACTGAGTGAAATGTTTGTATTTAAATTCCTTTCAATTCAATGTGTTATTTTCATCGAAAAGTGCAGACATTGACTGATATTCTGAAGAATGTTTTTCTGACGTGCCTTTGATAGGAAGAGTTAACATTGTGTGTGTGTCTCTCTCTCTCTCTCTCTCTCTCTCTCTCTCTCTCTCTCTCTCTCTCTCTCTCTCTCTCTCTCTCTCTCTCTCTCTCTCTCTCTCTCTCTCTCTCTCTCTATCATTGAAACGTTAAAGCCGGTACTTCCAAACTGAGCAAAAAAATTATAATGAACTCCTCCAACCATTCTTCTGTCGTCTCTGGCTATCTGGAGCATGATTTGGTTTTTGCCACTGCCTGCTATGCAATCAACTTCATCCTGAGTCTACCCACCAATGGCTACGTCTTGTGGCTGATACTGACCGGAGCTGGAGGGACGATGGCCTCAGACTTCTTCGCTCTCAACTTGGCTGTATCAGAGATCATCCACTGTCTCTCTTCTGTCTTTGGCTTTGTCTACATACACCTCCCTATTCCCCCTCTACAAGCTCTGGCATCATTCTTTGGTGGTTTTCTATTCCCAGGCCGCCCCCTGTTCCAGTGCTGTATATGTTTTGAGCGCTACCTGGCAGTGGTCCACCCTGTGGTCTTCCTGAAGTACAGACTACTGAGATACAAGGTGGGGTGTTCTGGATTGGTTTGGCTGGTTTTGATTGGGTTCTGTTTTACTTTTATGCTTGTAAACCACCACATCACATATGTTATGTACAGTGGGGGAAAAAAGTATTTAGTCAGCCACCAATTGTGCAAGTTCTCCCACTTAAAAAGATGAGAGAGGCCTGTAATTTTCATCATAGGTACACCTCAACTATGACAGACAAATTGAGAAAAACATTTCCAGAAAATCACATCGTAGGATTTTTAATGAATTTATTTGCTAATTATGGTGGAAAATAAGTATTTGGTCACCTACAAACAAGCAAGATTTCTGGCTCTCACAGACCTGTAACTTCTTCTTTAAGAGGCTCCTCTGTCCTCCACTCGTTACCTGTATTAATGGCACCTGTTTGAACTTGTTATCAGTATAAAAGACACCTGTCCACAACCTCAAACAGTCACACTCCAAACTCCACTATGGCCAAGACCAAAGAGCTGTCAAAGGACACCAGAAACAAAATTGTAGACCTGCACCAGGCTGGGAAGACTGAATCTGCAATAGGTAAGCAGCTTGGTTTGAAGAAATCAACTGTGGGAGCAATTATTAGGAAATGGAAGACATACAAGACCACTGATAATCTCCCTCGATCTGGGGCTCTACGCAAGATCTCACCCTGTGGGGTCAAAATGATCACAATAACGGTGAGCAAAAATCCCAGAACCACACGGGGGGACCTAGTGAATGACCTGCAGAGAGCTGGGACCAAAGTAACAAAGCCTACCATCAGTAACACACTACGCCGCCAGGGACTCAAATCCTGCAGTGCAGACGTGTCCCCCTGCTTAAGCCAGTACATGTCCAGGCCCGTCTGATGTTTGCTAGAGTGCATTTGGATGATCCCGAAGAGGATTGGGAGAATGTCATATGGTCAGATGAAACCAAAATAGAACTTTTTGGTAAAAACTCAACTCGTCGTGTTTGGAGGACAAAGAATGCTGAGTTGCATCCAAAGAACACCATACCTACTGTGAAGCATAGGGGTGGAAACATCATGCTTTGGGGCTGTTTTTCTGCAAAGGGACCAGGACGACTGATCCGTGTAAAGGAAAGAATGAATGGGGCCATGTATCGTGAGATTTTGAGTGAAAACCTCCTTCCATCAGCAAGGGCATTGAAGATGAAACGTGGATGGGTCTTTCAGCATGACAATGATCCCAAACACACCGCCCGGGCAACGAAGGAGTGGCTTCGTAAGAAGCATTTCAAGGTCCTGGAGTGGCCTAGCCAGTCTCCAGATCTCAACCCCATAGAAAATCTTTGGAGGGAGTTGAAAGTCTGTGTTGCCCAGCGACAGCCCCAAAACATCACTGCTCTAGAGGAGATCTGCATGGAGGAATGGGCCAAAATACCAGCAACAGTGTGTGAAAACCTTGTGAAGACTTACAGAAAATGTTTGACCTGTGTCATTGCCAACAAAGGGTATATAACAAAGTATTGAGAAACTTTTGTTATTGACCAAATACTTATTTTCCACCATAATTTGCAAATAAATTCATTAAAAATCCTACAATGTGATTTTCTGTTGTTTTTTTTCTCATTTTGTCTGCCATAGTTGACGTGTACCTATGATGAAAATTACAGGCCTCTCTCATCTTTTTAAGTGGGAGAACTTGCACAATTGGTGGCTGACTAAATACTTTTTTCCCCCACTGTATTTGGGTGAAAGTCTGGTCTTCATTTCATTTATGTTATTCTGCTGCCTCTCAGTTCTCAGGGCTCTGAAACAGCCTGGACCTGGGGAAGGGGAGAGAGAGAGGGAGGGGACAAATAACATGAAGATGAGGGCGTTTAAGATCATATTGATTATCTTGGTGTCTATGATGGCAAACTACCTCCCATGGGTAGTGGTTTTACCTTTTATTGGAATCTTAGATTCAGGGCAGTTCCTTCATGCCACATTTGTTTGTCTCTTCATCACTGTGGTCAGTGGGTTTGTCCAGCCCCTCCTCTACCTCCACAGGGCTGGGAAACTGCCCTGTATCAGAGGTCTCTGAGGGAGAGTTGATACTCCCAGTTTCACCTGATATGGACAGCCAATTGTAACCTGTTTGTTTACAAATGTTAGGTGATTGCTTGTAAAGAGGTTGGTAGTTGTATATGCGCTGGCAAAAATATGTATGTGTTTTGATTAGGGTTGCAATATTCCGGTAAATTTACTAAAAAGGTTCTCCAGAAATCATGGTCGGATGATTCCCGTAATCAGAAGGGAATAACTATATAGGAAATCCAGAATTTTGCAACCCTAGGTTTGATTCATTCCCTCTTATCTGGGAAGATTGCCTATCAATCTTCTTGCTAGTGCTTCACATTGTATCTTTGTGTCTGTATTTAATAGTGAGATGGGACGATAAGACCCATATTTTTTCAAGAGTTAAACAAATGTGTATATTAAATGTTTTTTTATACTATATATTCAATAAATGCTTGTGTTGAATGTGTATAACGTTTTGTAGAGCAGAAACAATCCGGCAATCATGAAGTCAGATTAAAAAATATATACAGTGGGGAAAAAAAGTATTTAGTCAGCCACCAATTGTGCAAGTTCTCCCACTTAAAAAGATGAGAGAGGCCTGTAATTTTCATCATAGGTACACGTCAACTATGACAGACAAAATGAGGAAAAAAATCCAGAAAATCACATTGTAGGATTTTTATGAATTTATTTGCAAATTATGGTGGAAAATAAGTATTTGGTCAATAACAAAAGTTTCTCAATACTTTGTTATATACCCTTTGTTGGCAATGACACAGGTCAAACATTTTCTGTAAGTCTTCACAAGGTTTTCACACACTGCTGCTGGTATTTTGGCCCATTCCTCCATGCAGATCTCCTCTAGAGCAGTGATGTTTTGGGGCTGTCGCTGGGCAACACAGACTTTCAACTCCCCTCCAAAGATTTTCTATGGGGTTGAGATCTGGAGACTCCAGGACCTTGAAATGCTTCTTACGAAGCCACTCCTTCGTTGCCCGGGTGGTGTGTTTGGGATCATTGTCATGCTGAAAGACCCAGCCACGTTTCATCTTCAATGCCCTTGCTGATGGAAGGAGGTTTTCACTCAAAATCTCACGATACATGGCCCCATTCATTCTTTCCTTTACACGGATCAGTCGTCCTGGTCCCTTTGCAGAAAAACAGCCCCAAAGTATGATGTTTTCACTCCCATGCTTCACAGTAGGTATGGTGTTCTTTGGATGCAACTCAGCATTCTTTGTCCTCCAAACACGACGAGTTGAGTTTTTACCAAAAAGTTATATTTTGGTTTCATCTGACCATATGACATTCTCCCAATCCTCTTCTGGATGCACTCTAGCAAACTTCAGACGGGCCTGGACATGTACTGGCTTAAGCAGGGGGACACGTCTAGCACTGCAGGATTTGAGTCCCTGGCGGCGTAGTGTGTTACTGATGTTAGGCTTTGTTACTTTGGTCCCAGCTCTCTGCAGGTCATTCACTAGGTCCCCCCGTGTGGTTCTGGGATTTTTGCTCACCGTTCTTGTGATCATTTGACCCCACGGGGTGAGATCTTGCGTGGAGCCCCAGATCGAGGGAGATTATCAGTGGTCTTGTATGTCTTCCATTTCCTAATAATTTCTCCCACAGTTGATTTCTTCAAACCAAGCTGCTTACCTATTGCAGAGTCAGTCTTCCCAGCCTGGTGCAGGTCTACAATTTTGTTTCTGGTGTCATTTGACAGCTCTTTGGTCTTGGCCATAGTGGAGTTTGGAGTGTGACTGTTTGAGGTTGTGGACAGGTGTCTTTTATACTGAAAACAAGTTCAAACAGGTGCCATTAATACAGGTAACGAGTGGAGGACAGAGGAGCCTCTTAAAGAAGAAGTTACAGGTCTGTGAGAGCCAGAAATCTTGCTTGTTTGTGGGTGACCAAATACTTATTTTCCACCATAATTTGCAAATAAATTCATTAAAAATCCTACAATGTGATTTTCTGGATTTTCTTTTCTCAATTTGTCTGTCATAGTTGACGTGTACCTATGATGAAAATTACAGGCCTCTCTCATCTTTTTAAGTGGGAGAACTTGCACAATTGGTGGCTGACTAAATACTTGTTTTCCCCACTGTATATAATAGCTGTCTTTGCATACACATTTGGGTCTCTTAGATGGGTTTGGGTCTAATCACAGTAAACAGGCTATTTGCATGTCAGTTCAAGGAACAATTATACAGTATACTACTCACGTGTGCAGGCAGGCAGGCAGGGGGCCAGACACTCCTCTTGTCTGTGCTCTGGTCTGCGTCCAAAATGGCACACTATTCCCTATATGGGTCATTCTACAAAAGTGTTACAAATTGGGGGTTAGAAAAAAATAAAAATGTGTATCCTATTTTTCCCAAACTTTCAGCAGACGTCTTCCAACATATGTCAGGTAGACAAATACAGTGCATTCAGAAAGTATTTAGACCCTTTGACTTTTTCCACATTTTGTTACGTTACAGCCTTTAAATGTTTTTTCCCCCTCATCAATCTACACACAATACCCTATAATGACAAAGCAAAAACAGGTTTTTTGAAATGTTTGCAAATGTATTAAAACATTTAAAAAATTGAAATATTACATTTACATAAGTATTCAGACCCTTTACTCAGTACTTTGTTGAAGCACCATTGGCAGCGATTACAGCCTCGAGTCTTCCTGGGTATGACGCTATGAGCTTGTCACACCTGTATTTGGGGAGTTTCTCCCATTCTTCTCTGCAGATCCTCTCAAGCTCTGTCAGGTTGAATGGGGAGCATCGCTGCACAGCTATTTTCAGATCTCTCCAGAGATCTTCGATCGGGTTCAAGTCCGGGCTCTGTCTGGGCAACTCAAGGACATTCAGAGACTTGTCCCGAAGCCACTCCTGCATTGTCTTGGCTGTGTGCTTAGGCTCGTTGTCCTGTTGGAAGGTGAACCTTCGCCCCAGTCTGAGGTCCTGAGCGCTCTGGAGCAGGTTTTCATCAAGGATCTCTCTGTACTTTGCTCCGTTCATCTTTTCCTCGATCCTGGCTAGTCTCCCAGCCCCTGCCTCTGAAAAACATCCCCACAGCATGACGCTGCCACCACCATGCTTCACCGTAGGGATGGTGCCAGGTTTCCTCCAAACGTGACGCTTGGCATTCAAGCCAATCTTTGTTTCATCAGACCAGAGAATCTTGTTTCTCATGGTCAGAGTCCTTTAGGTGCCTTTTGGAAAACTCCAAGCGGGCTGTCATGTGCCTTTTACTGAGAAGTGGCTTCCGTCTGGCTACTCTACCATAAAGGCCTGATTGTTGGAGTGCTGCAGAGATGGTTGTCCTTCTGGAAAGTTCTCCCATCTCCACAGAGGAACTCTGGAGCTCTGTCAGAGTGACCATCGGGTTCTTGGTCACCTCCCTGACATAGGCCCTTCTCCCCCGATTGCTCAGTTTGGCCGGGCTGCCAGCTCTAGGAAGAGTCTTGGTGGTTCCAAACTTCTTCCATTTAAGAATGATGGAGGCCACTGTGTTCTTGGGGACCTTCAATAATGCAGACATTGTTTGGTACCCTTCCCCAGACTTGTGCCTCGACACAATCCTGAGCTCTACGGACAATTCCTTTGACCTCATGGCTTGGTTTTTGCTCTGACATCCACTGTCAACTGTGGGACCTCATATAGACAGGTGTGTGCCTTTCCAAATCATGTCCAATCAATCGAATTTACCACAGACTCCAATCAAGTTGTAGAAACATCTCAAGGATGATGAATGGAAACAGGATGCACCTGAGCTCAATTTCAAGTCGCATAGCAAAAGGTCTGAATAGCTGTGTAAATAAGGTATTTCAGTTTTTGTATTTTTTATAAATTTGCTAAACATTCTAAAAACCTGTTTTCACTTTGTGATTATGGGGTATTATGTTTAGATTGATGAGGAAAATAAATAATTTAATCCATTTTAGAATAAGGCTGTAACGTAACATCCAGGCTCTGTCGTAGCCGGCCGCGACCGGGAGACCCATGGGGCGGCGCACAATTGGCCCAGCGTCGTCCAGGGTAGGGATGTAGCTCAGTTGGTAGAGCATGGCGTTTGCAACGCCAGGGTTGTGGGTTCGATTCCCACCGGGGGGCAGTATGAAAAAAATAAAAAAAATAATGTATGCACTCACTAACTGTAAGTCGCTCTGGATAAGAGCGTCTGCTAAATGACTTAAAATGTAAATGTAACAAAATGTGGAAAAAGTCAAGGGGTCTGAATACTTTCCGAATGCACTGTATAGTACTTGTTTGCATTGCATATTTCCTTACATTTACCTGAATTCCTTACCACCTGACTAAATGTATCACTACCGAAACATAGTGAAAAGGCTGCAATAGAGGAAGAACCATGCACAGATTCATTTTAGACATTTGTATCTGCATACCAAATTTATAAAATAGTAAAAACATGATTTCTAAAACCTTTGAATTGAAATTACAGAAAGATAATCTCTACTGTTCTCTGTAAAAATGTTCAATGTTGATTGTATGAATCTGAAACATGTTGATTGATTGAATTACTTATGCATCAAGTTAATTATGTTGTTAAATGTTTAAATTACCACTTTACCTATATTTTGTCAAAATAACAGGCGTTTTGATGTCAAGTGTCAATCGTAGAGATAAATTGAGGATTGTAGATGGATATAACTCCTTTTAGTATAGACATGTGTACCAAACGTACTAAAAGTGGCAGTAATAAAGCCTCTCATGAAAAGCCAAACCTTGACCCGGAAAATGTAAAAAACAATCAACCTTTATCGAATCTCCCATTCCTCTCAAAATTTTTAGAAAATGTTGTTGCGCATCAACTCAGTGTCTTCCTGAAGACAAATAATACAGTGGCTTGCGAAAGTATTCACCCCCCTTGGCATTCTTCCTATTTTGTTGCCTTACAACATTTTTTGGGGGTTTGTATCATTTACACAACATGCCTACCACTTTGAAGATGCAAAAATATTTTTTGTGTGTGAAACAAACAAGAAATAAGACAAAAATACAGAAAACCTGAGCGTGCATAACTATTCACCCCCCCAAAGTCAACACCTTTTCAGCAATTACAGCTGCAAGTCTCTTGGGGTATGTCTCTATAAGCTTGGCACATCTAGCCACTGGGGTTTTTGCCTATTCTTCAAGGCAAAACTGCTCCAGCTCCTTCAAGTTGGATAGGTTCCGCTGGTGTACAGCAATCTTTAAGTCATACCACAGATTCTCAATTGGATTGAGGTATGGGCTTTGACTAGGCCATTCCAAGACATTTAAATGTTTCCCCTTAAACCACTCAAGTGTTGCTTTAGCAGTATGCTTAGGGTCATTGTCCTGCTGGAAGGTGAACCGCCGTCCCAGTCTCAAATCTCTGGACGACTGAAATAGGTTCCCCTCAAGAATTTCCCTGTATTTAGCGTCATCCATCATTCCTTAAATTCTGACCAGTTTCCCAGTCCCTGACGATGAAAAACATCCCCACAGCATGATGCTGCCACCCCCATGCCTCACTGTGGGGATGGTGTTCTCGGGATGATGAGAGGTGTTGGGTTTGCGCCAGACATAGCGTTTTCCTTGATGGCCAAAAAGCTCAATTTTAGTCTCATCTGATCAGAGTACCTACGTTTGGGGAGTCTCCCATAGCCTTTTGGTGAACACCAAATGTGTTTGCTTATTTTTTCTTTAAGCAATGGCTTTTTTCTGGCCACTCTTCCGTAAAGCCCGCTGTGTAGCTTTGCAGCTCATTCAGGGTTATCTTTGGTCTCTTTGTTGCCTCTCTGATTAATGCCCTCCTTGCCTGGTCCGTGAGTTTTGGTGGCGGCCCTCTCTTGGCAGGTTTGTTGTGGTGCCACATTCTTTCAATTTTTTAATAATGGATTTAATGGTGTTCCGTGGGATGTTCAAAGTTTCTGATATTTTTTTATAACCCAACCCTGATCTGTACATCTCCACAACTTTGTCCCTGACCTGTTTGGAGAGCTCCTTGGTCTTCATGGTGCCGCTTGCTTGGTGGTGCCCCTTGCTTAGTGGTGTTGCAGACTCTGGGGCCTTTCAGAACAGGTGTATATATACACTGAGATCATGTGACACTTAGATTGCACACAGGTGGACTTTATTTAACTAATTATGTGACTTCTGAAGGTAATTGGTTGAACCAGATCTTATTTAGGGGCTTCATAGCAAAGGGGGTGAATACATATGCATGCACCACTTTTCCGTTATATTTCATTTCACTTCACAAATTTCAATTATTTTGTGTATGTCCATTACATGAAATCCAAATAAAAATCCATTTAAATTACAGGTTGTAATTCAACAAAATAGGAAAAACGCCAAGGTGGATGAATACATTTGCAAGGCACTGTATTTATGAAACACTCCAGTCTGGTTTTAGACACCATCATAGTACTGAGACTGCACTCGTGAAGGTGGTAAATTACTTCTTAATGGCGTCAGACCAAGGCTCTGCATTTGTCCTTGTGCTCCTAGACCTTAGTGCCACTTTTGACACCATCGATCACCACATTATTTTGAAAGATTAAAAACCCTAATTGGTCTACATGGAGAAGAGTTAGTTAGTTTAGATGTTATCTGTTGCTTAGTTTAGACATCAGTTAATCTCTGTGGATGGTTTGTCCTCTGACAAATCAATTGTAAATTCCGGTGTAACTCAAGGTTCTGTTTTAGGACCACTATTGCTTTCACTATATATTCTACCTCTTGGTGATGTCATTCGGAAACACAATGTCAACTTTCACTGCTATGCGGACGACACACAGCTGTACATTTAGATGAAACATGGTGAAGCCCCAAAATTGCCTACCCTGGAAGCCTGTGTCTCAGACGTAAGGAAGTGGATGGCGGCAAATGTTTTACTTTTAAACTCAGACAAAACAGAGATGCTAGTTCTAGGTCCCAAGAAACAAAGAGATCTGCTGTTGGATCTGAAAATGAATCTTGATGGTTGTACGGTCGTCTCAAATAAAACTGTGACTGACCTCGGCGTTAGTCTGGACCCTGATCTCTCAAACATATATTACACGACCAAACGTATGTACATTCAGCATCTTGAGAATTAAAGGACAATTACAAAACACAGAGAGACAAAAAATACATTATTATTATTATTATTATGTTTTTTTGGGCGGAGAAGCCTGGCTTCCCTTTGCAACCATGAATACACGCCACTGGAAGTGGGCCGAAGACAACGAGAGGGACGTGATGGAGGTGTTTGGCGACAGAAGTTGGACAGATTGAAATGGTTGGACCTGAACGCTCTGAGGAACCATGAGACTGAATGAGCTGAGGTGGCAACAAAGTTCCAAGCAGGAAAAAATATGGAAACAAATAAAGAGCCACAAGTGAATGGCAAAAAGGGGGGCTGTGATGTGAATAATACAAGAACATAGCAGCTTCAAATCCAAGCTTTGTGAGAATAGGGCTACAACATGGGGACGAACACTGCTTTATATTTTGAATGGGAAAAAATGGGATCCGGGTCCCAATGTTGGATCATTTGTCTACAGAAACGGCTAGAGCGCACCAACACAATGCCATCATACAATATTATGAAATCAGGTCCAGTATCAGGAAATCTTAACATTGGAAGAATGAATAGAGAATAGTCTGTGGAGAAACATTATGAATACAAGAACACTGAAATGAGGAATCACTGAACCCAGTGGATATGCCGGTTTTGTTGATCATTGTTTCTTGATCAAGTCTCCTGATTTCTAAATGGATCTTAATTGAATATGCTGTTCTTCATATTGTAAATGTATTGTGTAGATTGTTCTATAAAATGTGTCACAAAGTACCAATGTGTCACAAAGCTCACATGTAGTAGTTTGTTTATGATAAATATTACAATTTTGAAGCCTTGCAAAACACTGCCAGTAGACACCTGCTCGTCGAACATCTCATTCCAAAATCATGGGCATTAATATGGAGTTGATGATCCCCAGTGGGGTGATGAGAGCAGTTTAGTAGACAATGGTTTGAAGAGAGTAGCAGGATGGTCCCACTTAAATTCACTTTCTCAGATACAGTACTTAGAACAGCTACTCAGCTGTAACATTGATTGTTAGAGAGGCGACTTGGTCCACTTCACCTCGTGTTGATTTTCAGGGTCGTAACCAATGGAGACCTAAGCTGCAGCTTGAGTACTTCTGGTCTGATATGTTCATTCTTAATTCATCCTTTATACGCTCTGATAAAAAGGGGTGTTCCGTCATGTTGACACGCTCTCTGAGCTCCCTCGGGGTGTGACTACTTACTGGGGCAAAGTATCATCAAACTATGATCTCATTAGAAAACTAAAATCCCCGTCATATCTTAACAAAAATACTCTCATCATATGTTTCCTACACAACGTAAAGGATGGAAAACGGACAAACTTTTCAGGTTACAGTATTTTTGTTATTAAAATGTTTATACCATTTTTAATGACATGACAAAATAGACAATCGTTTTCCATAGACCTTCTCTCATCATTCCCCACATTTGGATGTTAGAAATATTGTTCCAGTGTTTTGACGTTAGAGTGTTTGGGCGGCAAAAAGTCTCTGAAACAAAAAGGCGCATTCCAATCACCAATACTAGAGGGTAAAGATAGTCCTCTGCTGCATAAAACGTACGACCGGGTGTGAGGTGTCAAAACCCCCCCATCAATCCCTCCTCCCCTCTGCAGGTGAGAGGGGTCTGGTAGGAGTTGATCCATTGTAAACCTGATCTTTGTATCCTCACAGGAGAGTCATGACACAATTTTCCGGTAACTTTACCAAAAATGTTCTCCAGAAATGCTGGTCGGATGATCCCAGTAATCAGGAGGGAATAACAAAGAAATCCAGAATTATGCAACCCTAAATTTGTTTCATTCCTTCTCCCTGGTAAAAAAAAAAGGTGTATTTTAACTGTTTATTTGTATTTTTTATCTTTCAAATAAATAAGTACTTATGAACTACTCATGTCTTTTACTGTTTGTAGAGCAGAAACAATCCGGCAATCATGCAGTCAGAAACTTTTTTTAAACTATTAGTGGTCTTTGCATTCAAATTTGGGTCTCTTAGACGGGTTTAGGTCCAGTCAGACTAAACAGATTATTTGCATGTCAGGTCAAGGGAAACATGATATACTCCAAACGAGTGCAAGCAGGCAGGCAGGGGTGCAGACACTCCTCTTGTTGGTGCTCTGGTCTGCGTCCGAAATGGCACCCTATACCCTATATGGGTCATTCTACAGAAGTGGTGCAAATTGCGGTTTGGTAAAATATACAAAGTTGTATTCTATTTTTCCCAAACTTTCAGCACACGTCTTCCAACATAATGTCAGTGGGACATATATACTCCTTACATACTTTATTTGTATTGCATATTTCCTTACATTTACCTGAATTCCGTACCACCTGACTAAATGTATCACTACCGAAACATAGTGAAAAGGTTGCAATAGAGGAAGAACCATGCACAGATTCATTTTAGACATTTTTATCTTACCAAATTAATAAAATAGTAAAAACATGATTTTCAAAACCTTTGAATTTAAATTTAATAGAAATATAATCTATTGTTCTCTGTAAAATGTTCAATGTTGATTGTATGAATCTGAAACATGTTGATTGATTGAATTACTTATGCATATAATTAATTATGTTGTTCGATGTTTAAATTATAATTTTACCCATCTTTATTTTGGCTAAATAACAGCCGTTATGGTGTCAAGTGTCAATTATAGAGATACACTATATAAATAAAAGTATGTGGACACCCCTTCAAATTTGTGAATTTGGCTATTTCAGCCACAACCATTGCTGATAGGTGTATACAATTTAGCACACTGCCATGCAATCTCCATAGACAAACATTTTTAGTAGAATGGCCTTACTGAAGAGCTCAGTGACTTTCAACGTGGCACCTTCATAAGATGCCACCTTTCCAACAAGTTAGTTCATAACATTTCTGCCATACTTGAGCTGCCCCGGTCAACTGTAAGTGCTGTTATTGTGAAGTGGAAATGTCTAGGAGCAACAACGGCTCAGCTGCGAAGTGGTAGGCCAAACAAGCTCACAGAACGGGACCGCCGACTGCTGAAAAATCATCTGTCCTCAAGTTGCAACACTCGCTACTGAGTTCCAAACTGCCTCTGGAAACAACGTCCGCACAATAACTGTTCGTCAGGAGCTTCATAAAATGGGTTTCCATGACCGAACAGCCACACACAAGCCTAAGTTCAGCATGAGCAATGCGAAGCGTCGGCTGGAGTGGTGTAAAGCTCACCGCCATTGGACTCTGGAGCAGTGGAAACGCGTTCTTTGGATTGATGAATCACGTTTCACCATCTGGCAGTCCGACGGACGAATATGGGTTTGGAGGATGCTAGGAAAACGCTACCTGCTCCAATGCATAGTAAACTGTACAGTTTGGTGGAGGAGGAATAATGGTCTGGGGTGTTTTCATGGTTCAGGCCACTTAGCTCCAGTGAATGGAAATCTTAAAGCTACAGCATACAATGACATTCTAGATGATTCTGTTTCCAACTTTGTGGCAACAGTTTGAGGAAGGCCCTTTCCTGTTTCAATCAATTAATCAATCAAATTTGTTTATAAAGCCCTTTTTACATCAGCAGAAACCCAGCCTAAAAACTCCAAACAGCAAGCAATGCAGATGTAGAAGCACGGTGGAAAGGCAGGAACCTCGGAAGAAACCTAGGGAGGAACCAGGCTTTGAGGGGTGGCCAGTCCCCTTCTGGCTGTGCCGGGTGGATATTATAATAGTACATGGCCATTAAGGCTAGATTGTTCTCCAAGATGTTCAAACGTTCATAGATGACCAGCAGGGTCAAATAATAATCACAGTGGTTGTAGAGGTTGCATCAGGTCAGTACATCAGGAGTAAATGTCACTTGGCTTTTCATAGCAGGGCATTTAGAGGTTGAAATAGCAGGTGCGGTAGATAGAGAGAGTTGAAAACAGCAGGTCTGGGACAAGGTAGCACATCCGGTGAACAGGTCAGGGTTCCATAGCCGCAGGCAGAAGAGTTGAAACTGGAGCAGCAGCACGACCAGGTGGACTGGGGACAGCAATGAGTCATCAGGCCAGGTAGTCCTGAGGCATGGTCCTAGGGCTCAGGTCCTCCGGGAGGAGAGTGAGAGAGGGAGAGAGAGAGAATTAGAGGGAGCATACTTAAACTCACACAGGACACATGTGGGAGGTGCACTTGCCCACCACCAACATAGTGGCCTTCTGTAGCTCAGCTGGTATAGCATGGCGCTTGTCATTTTTAAATGGAGATAGCCTCAATGGCGCTGCCCATAATGGCACAGATACTAAGATGAGACCTCTATATACTGCATCTCTAGGGTGTGTGAGAGAAAAATTAAGTATTTACCTGATTTGTTTGATATTAATAGTGAACAATTACATACTTAACAAAGAGTAAGACATTTCTGTTCTACTAATGCTGTGTTTTTATGGTCTCCCCTCTGGCTCCCTGCAGCTAATCTGGGCGTATGGTCAAGAATGGGTTGTAGTAGGATATTGTCTCAAAATCATCCTGGCAGCTGGGAAACTAAGCCAGGCTGGGGGTTAAAACAACACCAGGTGCAGATAACAATTGGATGAACCCAAGGTGGCCATGCTGGCAAGGGGTGCAATCACATCATCTGGTGATATTTGTAGGGGTGTGGCTAAAGGCACATTCATTCTACAGTGTTTTAATGTGTGTGTTTTGGTAGTGACATCAAACGTGAGGACAGCATTTTTTAGAGAAAGATGTTAAATGAACAAAACGACTAATTAGATCAGTATCTTTCAATGTAATAATATATCAATTCAAGATGTTCTATTGAAATAATACAGTCGTGGTCAAAGGTTTTGAGAATGACACAAGTATTGGTCTTCACAAAGTTCGCTGCTTCAGTGTTGTCAGATGTTACTATGGTATACTGAAGTATAATTACAAGCATTCCATAAGTGTCAAAGGCTTTTATTGACAATTACATTAAGTTTAAGCAAAGAGTCAATATTTGCAGTGTTGACCCTTCTTTTTCAAGACCTCTGCAATCCGCCCTGGCATGTTGTCAACTAACTTCTGGGCCACATCCTGACTGATGGCAGCCCATTTTTGTATAATCAATGCTTGGAGTTTGTCAGAATTTGTGGGTTTTTGTTTGTCCTCACGCCTGAGGATCGACCACAAGTTCTCAATGGGATTAAGGTCTGGGGAGTTTCCTGGCCATGGACCCAAAATGTCAATGCTTTGTTCCCCGAGCCACTTAGTTATCACTTTTGCCTTATGGCAAGGTGCTCCATCATGCTGAAAAAGGCATTGGTCGTCACCAAACTGTTCTTGGATGGTTGGGAGAAGTTGCTCTCGGAGGATGTGTTGGTACCATTCTTTATTCATGGCTATGTTCTTAGGCAGAATTGTGAGTGAGCCCACTCCCTTGGCTGAGAAGCAACCCCACACATGAATGGTCTCAGGATGCTTTACAGTTGGCATGACACAGGACTGATGGTAGCGCTCACCTTTTCTTCTCCGGACAAGGTGTTTTCCGGATGCCCCAAACAATCGGAAAGGGGATTCATCAGAGAAAATTACTTTACCCCAGTCCTCAGCAGACTTTCTTGGGCGCCCTGACGCCTTCTTCACAACAATTGAACCTCTCTCCTTGAAGTTCTTGATGATCCGATAAATGGTTGATTTAGGTGCAATCTTACTAGCAGCAATATCCTTGCCTGTGAAGCCCTTTTTGTGCAAAGCAATGATGACGGCACGTGTACCCTTGCAGGTAACCATGGTTAACAGAGGAAGAACAATGATTTCAAGCACCACCCTCTTTTTAAGGCTTCCAGTCTGTTATTCTAACTCAATCAGCATGACAGAGTGATCTCCAGCCTTGTCCTCGTCAAAACACTCTCACCTGTGTTAACGAGAGAATCACTGACATGATGGCAGCTGGTCCTTTTGTGGCAGGGCTGAAATGCAGTGGAAATGTTTTTTGGTGATTAAGTTCATTTTCATGGCAAAGAGGGACTTTGCAATTAATTGCAATTCATCTGAACACTCTTCATGACATTCTGGAGTGTATGCAAATTGCCATCATCAAAACTGAGGCAGCAGACATCGTGAAAATTAGTATTTGTGTCATTCTCAAAACTTTTGACCACGACTGTAGTGTTTCAAAGATTACGTTTAGGAGTCAGGGTGTGGGACAGTCACCTTTCAATTGAAATAGATGTGTAAAGGTAATGGGTAGAGCTGTTGAACTGTCTTTAACACACCCTTTTGTCCTGTTTGGTTCCCAGCTGTGCCTCGTTGTAATTAAGGGTGTTGCCCAAGGTATAAATGCTTGTCTGTTCTTTTTCATTACCCTTTCTATGTGAAGGCTGGTGTGCCGTGGGAGGAGACCAAAGTGATGACTTTGGAGTGGGAGTATGTTTACGGCAAGGTTGCCCGTAGCCACTGGTAACCTTCTCCCATTTTCGCACCTCCCTATGTGTATCTTTTGTGTGTTGACCAGAAATAGAATATTGATTGAAATGTAATACATTTATTGACGATTGAATGCCTATGTGCTGATGAAACTGTTGTTCGTGTCAGCAGTGATTATGAAGTGCTCGGCGCTGAAGATGGTGTCCATGAAAAGCTTTTGTTGAGTTGCTTGAGTAATTGAGATTGTGAAAAATATATTTCTGGCCTGATCATTCCCATGCTCCACTCCATGATGCAAATAATCTGTGCATGTTAGATTAGTCCTGAGAACCTCACCTCGCGTATAGAAAAGGTGGCTTAGTATGGCTACAGGAATTGTATATTTATGTGTAAACCCCCCCCCAATACATATAAACAATAATTTTGTACTATATTAATTTAACTATATTATTGTCTTAGCTTGAATTAGAACATATTATTATGTAAATAAATGTCCTAAGTGGAGACTTAACTGTTCTTTTATTTTATTGTGCTGCAATTTGCACCACTGTAAAATCACCAAAAGAGGGCTCTGGTCAAAAGAAGGGCACTATATAGGGAATGGGGTGCCATTTTGGACGCAGATTAATGAAATCATCAGTGTGATGTAATACACAGGTGTGGCAGGGAAGTGTTTTTGACAATTGAGTTAAGGCATTTCAATTGTCAACTTGATAATCATCTTCTCTTGATGCATTTGTGTTTTTCTGATCTGATCGTGGCTCTCTTTTCCCAATACCAGGGGCCAGGTTTGTGTCACAAATGGCACCCTATTCCCTATATACTGTAGTCCCTATAAAGTGAGGGAAAAAGTATTTGATCCCCTGCTGATTTTGTACGTTTGCCCAATGACAAAGAAATGATCAGTCTATAATTTTAATGGTAAGTTTATTTGAACAGAAAGATTTCTGGCTCCCAGGTGTCTTTTATACAGGTAACCAGCTGATATTAGGAGCACACTCTTAAAGGGAGTGCTCCTAATCTCAGCTTGTTACCTGTATAAAAGACACCTGTCCACAGAAGCAATCAATTAATCAGATTCCAAACTCTCCACCATGGCCAAGACCAAAGAGCTCTCCAAGGATGTCAGGGACAAGATTGTAGACCTACACAAGGCTGGAATGGGCTACAAGACCATCGCCAAGCAGCTTGGTGAGAAGGTGACAACAGTTGGTGTGATTATTCGCAAATGGAAGAAACACAAAATAACTGTCAATCTCCCTCGACTTGGGGCTCCATGCAAGATCTCACCTCGTGGAGTTGCAATGATCATGAGAACGGTGAGGAATCAGCCCAGAACTACACGGGAGGATCTTGTCAATGATCTCAAGGCAGCTGGGACCATAGTAACCAAGAAAACAATTGGTAACACACTACGTCGTGAAGGACTGAAATCCTGCAGCGCCCTCAAGGTCCCCCTGCTCAAGAAAGCACATATACAGTGGGGAGAACAAGTATTTGATACACTGCCGATTTTGCAGGTTTTCCTACTTACAAAGCATGTAGAGGTCTGTAATTTTTATCATAGGTACACTTCAACTGTGAGAGACGGAATCTAAAACAAAAATCCAGAAAATCACATTGTATGATTTTTAAGTAATTAATTTGCATTTTATTGCATGACATAAGTATTTGATACATCAGAAAAGCAGAACTTAATATTTGGTACAGAAACCTTTGTTTGCAATTACAGAGATCATACGTTTCCTGTAGGTCTTGACCAGGTTTGCACACACTGCAGCAGGGATTTTGGCCCACTCCTCCATACAGACCTTCTCCAGATCCTTCAGGTTTCGGGGCTGTCGCTGGGCAATACGGACTTTCAGCTCCCTCCAAAGATTTTCTATTGGGTTCAGGTCTGGAGACTGGCTAGGCCACTCCAGGACCATGTGATGCTTCTTACGGAGCCACTCCTTAGTTGCCCTGGCTGTGTGTCCATCTTCAATGCTCTTACTGAAGGAAGGAGGTTGTTGGCCAAGATCTCGCGATACATGGCCCCATCCATCCTCCCCTCAATACGGTGCAGTCGTCCTGTCCCCTTTGCAGAAAAGCATCCCCAAAGAATGTTTCCACCTCCATGCTTCACGGTTGGGATGGTGTTCTTGGGGTTGTACTCATCCTTCTTCTTCCTCCAAACACGGCGAGTGGAGTTTAGACCAAAAAGCTAAATTTTTGTCTCATCAGACCACATGACCTTCTTCCATTCCTCCTCTGGATAATCCAGATGGTCATTGGCAAACTTCAGACGGGCCTGGACATGCGCTGGCTTGAGCAGGGGGACCTTGCGTGTGCTGCAGGATTTTAATCCATGACGGCGTAATGTGTTACTAATGGTTTTAATTGAGACTGTGGTCCCAGCTCTCTTCAGGTCATTGACCAGGTCCTGCCGTGTAGTTCTGGGCTGATCCCTCACCTTCCTCATGATCATTGATGCCCCACGAGGTGAGACTTGCATGGAGCCCCAGACCGAGGGTGATTGACCGTCATCTTGAACTTCTTCCCTTTTCTAATAATTGCGCCAACAGTTGTTGCCTTCTCACCAAGCTGCTTGCCTATTGTCCTGTAGCCCATCCCAGCCTTGTGCAGGTCTACAATTGTATCCCTGATGTCCTTACACAGCTCTCTGGTCTTGGCCATTGTGGAGAGGTTGGAGTCTGTTTGATTGAGTGTGTGGACAGGTGTATTTTATACAGGTAACGAGTTCAAACAGGTGCAGTTAATACAGATAATGAGTGGAGAACAGGAGGGCTTCTTAAAGAGAAACTAACAGGTCTGTGAGAGCCGGAATTCTTACTGGTTGGTAGGTGATCAAATACTTATGTCATGCAATAAAATGCAAATTAATTACTTAAAAATCATACAATGTGATTTTCTGGATTTTTGTTTTAGTTTCCGTCTTTCACAGTTGAAGTGTACCTATGATAAAAATTACAGACCTCTACATGCTTTGTAAGTAGGAAAACCTGCAAAATCGGCAGTGTATCAAATACTTGTTCTCCCCACTGTACATGCCCGTCTGAAGTTTGCCAATGAACATCTGAATTATTCAGAGGAGAACTGGGTGAAAGTGTTGTGGTCAGATGAGACCAAAATGGAGCTCTTTGGCATCAACTCAACTCGCCGTGTTTGGAGGAGGAGGAATGCTGCCTATGACCCCAAGAACACCATCCCCACCGTCAAACATGGAGGTGGAAACTTTATGCTTTGGGGGTGTTTTTCTGCTAAGGGGACAGGACAACTTCACCGCATCAAAGGGACGATGGACGGGGCCATGTACCGTCAAATCTTGGGTGAGAACCTTCCCTCAGCCAGGGCATTGAAAATGGGTCGTGGATGGGTATTCCAGCATGACAATGACCCAAAACACACGGCCAAGGCAACAAAGGAGTGGCTCAAGAAGAAGCACATTAAGGTCCTGGAGTGGCCTAGCCGGTCTCCAGACCTTAATCCCATAGAAAATCTGTGGAGGGAGCTGAAGGTTTGAGTTGCCAAACGTCAGCCTCGAAACCTTAATGACTTGGAGAAGATCTGCAAAGAGGAGCGGGACAAAATCCCTCCTGAGATGTGTGCAAACCTGGTGGCCAACTACAAGAAACGTCTGACCTCTGTGATTGCCAATAAGGGTTTTGCCACCAAGTACTAAGTCATGTTTTGCAGAGGGGTCAAATACTTATTTCCCTCATTAAAATGCAAATCAATTTATAACATTTTTGACATGCGTTTTTCTGGATTTTTTTGTTGTTATTCTGTCTCTCACTGTTCAAATAAACCTACCATTAAAATGATAGACTGATCATTTCTTTGTCAGTGGGCAAACGTACAAAATCAGCAGGGGATCAAATACTTTTTCCCTCACTGTATAGTGCACAGTTTACAGAAGGGAGCGACTGAGGTGTGTGGGTCAGGGTGAGTGACTGAGTGAAGGTGTTGTCTGCACTCCGTCTTCAGCTTGCCATCCTAACGTCACCGCTACACTTTCCAGACAGAAATATGGCATGTGGTCCTTCGGTGTAACTACAGAGGTTGGCAATGTGATATGCCACACATGTGTGTTGGAAGGTATTTGATGTAGCCTATAGATGTACCTAGCTCAGTTGTAAGAGAGACACAAATCAAATCAAATTTTAATCGTCACATACATGTGTTTAGCAGATGTTATAGCGGGTGTAGGGAAATGCGTGTGCTTCTAGCTCCGACAGTGCAGTAATATCTAACAATTACACAACATATACCCAATACACACAAAAAAGTAAGGAATGGGATTTAAGAATATATACATATATGGACAAGCAATGACAGAGCGGCATGGACTAAGATACAGAAGAATATTATAGAATAGAATGCAGTATATACATATGAGATGAGTAGTGCAAGATATGTAAACATTATTAAAGTGACTAGTGTTCCATTTCTTAAAGTGGCCAGTGATTTCAATAGGCAGCAGCAGCCTCTAATGTGCTAGTGATGGCTATTTAACAGTCTGATGGCCCTGATGTAGAAGCTGTTTTCCATTCTCTCGGTCCCAGCTTTGATGCACCTGTACTGACCTCGCCTTCTGGATGATAGCGGGGTGAACAGGCAGTGGCTCGTGTGGTTGATGTCCTTGATTATCTTTTTGGCCTTCCTGTGACATCGGGTGCTGTATGTGTCTTGGAGGGTGGGTAGTTTGCCCCCGGTAATGCGTTCGGCAGACCGCCCCACCCTCTGGAGAGCCCTGCGGTTGTGGGCGGTGCAGTTGCCGTACCAGGCGGTGATACAGCCCGACAGGATGCTCTCAATTGTGCATCTGTAAAAGTTTGTGACGGTTTTAGGTGATAAGACACATTTCTTCAGCCTCCTGAGGTTGAAGAGGCTCTGTTGCGCCTTCTTCACCACACTGTCTGCATGGGTGGACCATTTCAGTTTGTCGGTGATGTGTACGCCAAGGAACTTGAAGCTTTCCACCTTCTCCACTGCGGTCCCGTCAATGTGGATAGGGGGGTGCACCCTCTGCTGTTTCCTGAAGTCCGCGATCATCTCCTTTGTTTTGTTGATGTTGAGTGAGAGGTTATTTTCCTGGCACCACACTCCCAGAGCCCTCACCTCCTCCCTGTAGGCGGTCTCGTCATTGTTGGTAATCAAGCCTACTACTGTTGTGTCGTCTGCAAACCTGATGATTGAGTTGGAGGCGTGCTTGGCCACGCAGTCATGGGTGAACAGGGAGTACAGGAGGGGGCTGAGCACGCACCCTTGTGGGGCCCCAGTGTTGAGGATCAGCGAAGTGGAGATGTTGTTTCCTACCTTCACCACCTGGAGGCGGCCCGTCAGGAAGTCCAGGACACAGTTGCACAGGGCGGGGTTCAGACCCAGGGCCTCGAGCTTAATGATGAGCTTGGAGGGTACTATGGTGTTGAATGCTGAGCTGTAGTCAATGAACAGCATTCTTACATAGGTATTCCTCTTGTCCAGATGGGATAGGGCAGTGTGCAGTGTGATGGCGATTGCGATTGTGTCGTCTGTGGATCTATTGGGGCGGTAAGCAAATTGAAGTGGGTCTAGGGTGACAGGTAAGATAGAGGTGATATGATCCTTGACTAGTCTCTCAAAGCACTTCATGATTACAGAGGTGAGTTACCTTTGCTTTCTTGGGTACAGGACCAATGGTGGCCATCTTAAAGCATGTGGGAACAGCAGACTGGGAAATGGAGAGATTGAATATGTCCATGCATGCTCTGAGGACGCGGCTAGGGATGCCGTCTGGGCCGGCAGCCTTGCGGGGGTTAACGTGCTTAAATGTCTTAATCACATCGGCCATGGAGAAGGAGAGGCCACAGTCCTTGGTAGTGGGCCTCGTCAGTGGCACTGTGTTATCCTCAAAGCGGGCGAAGAAGGTGTTTAGCTTGTCTGGAAGCGAGACGTCGGTGTCGGCAACGTGGCTGGTTTTCTTTTTGTAGTCCGTGATTGTCTGTAGACCTTGCCACATACGTCTTGTGTCTGAGCCGTTGAATTGCGACTCCATTTTGTCTCTATACTGATGTTTTGCCAGTTTAATTGCCTTGCGGAGTGAGTAGCTACACTGTTTGTATTCTGCCATATTCACAGTCACCTTGCCATGGTTGAATGCGGTGGTTCGCGCTTTCAGATTTGTGCGAATGCTGCCGTCTATCCACGGTTTCTGGTTAGGGTAGGTTTTAATAGTCACAGTGGGCACAACATCACCTATACACTTCCTGATAAACTCAGTCATCGTTTCAGTGTATACGTCAAAATTATTTTCGGAAGCTACCCGGAACATATCCCAGTCCGCGTGATCAAAACAATCTTGAAGCGTGGATTCCGATTGGTCAGACCAGCGTTGAATAGTCCTTAGCATGGGTACTTCCTGTTTGAGTTTCTGCCTATAGGAAGGGAGAAGCAAAATGGATTCGTGGTCAGATTTGCCGAAAGGAGGGCGGGGGAGGGCCTTATAACCATGCCGGAAGTTTGTATAGCAATGGTCGAGGATTTTAGCAGCGCGAGTACAACAGTCGATATGTTGATAGAACCTCGGCAGCCTAGTCCTCAAATTTGCTTTGTTAAAATCCCCAGCTAAAATAAATGCAGCCTCAAGATATGTGGTTTCCAGTTTGCATAAAGTCCAGTGATGTTCTTTGAGGGCCGTCCTGGTATCGGCTTGAGGGGTGTGACTATAACCGAAGATAATTCTCTTGGGAGATAATACGGTCGGCATTTGATTGTGCGATATTCTAGGTCGGGTGAACAGAAGGACTCGAGTTCCTGTATGTTACTACAATTACACCATGAGTCATTAATCATGAAACACACACTTCCGCCCTTCTGCTTCCCGGAGAGATATTTATTCCTGTCTGTGCGATGAACTGAGAACCCATCTGGCTGGACCGATTTCGACAGAATATCCCAAGAGAGCCATGTTTCCGTGAAACATAGTATGTTACAGGCCTTGATGTCTCTCTGGAAAGAAATCCTTGCCCGCAGTTCGTCGACTTTGTTAACCAAAGATTGAACATTAGCGAGTAGAATACTTGGAAGCGGTGGGTGGTGTAAGTCGAACCAGCAGGCATGAGTGCCTCTCCTCCGCCGGCGATGTTTTGGGTCAGCCGCTGGAATCAGTTCAGTTGCCCTGAGGAGAGCAAACAAAGGATCTGCTTCGGGAAAGTAATATTCCTGGTCGTAATGCTGGTGAGTTACCGCCGCTCTGATATCCAATAGTTTTTCCCGGCTGTATGTAATGATGCAAAACACATTCTGAGCTAATAATCTAAAAAATAATACATAAAATAACAAAATACTGCAAAGTTTCCTAAGAGCTAGTCGCGAGGCAGCCATCTTCATCGGCGCCACATTTAAGAGCCATGCGCCACATTTAAGAGCCTCTTCTGCCTGTGTGCTGTCTCTGTCTTTGTCTACATACACCTCCCTATTCCCCCTCTCCTAGCTCTAGCAGCATTCTTTAGTGGTTTTATTCTCCCAGGCCGCCCCCTGTTCCAGTGCTGTATATGTTTTGAGCGCTACCTGGCAGTAGTCCACCCTGTGGTCTTCCTGAAGTACAGACTGCTGAGATACAAGGTGGGGTGTTCTGGATTGGTTTGGCTGGTTGTGATTGAGTTCTGTTTTACTTTTATGCTTGTAAACCACCACATCATATATGTTATGTCTTTGGGTGAAAGTCTGGTCTTCATTTCATTTATGTTATTCTGCTGCCTCTCAGTTCTCAGGGCTCTGAAACAGCCTGGACCTGGGGAAGGAGAGAGAGAGAGGGAGGGGACAAATAACATGGTAGTTGTAGAAGCTCTTGCTAAAATATGTATGTGTTTTGATTAGGGTTGCAAAATTCCAGTAACTTTACCAAAAACATTCTCCACAAATCCTGGTTGGAAGATTCCCATAATCAGGAGGGAATAACCAGGAAATCCAGATTTTGCAACCCTAGGTTTGATTCATTCCCTCTTATCTGGAAGATTACCTATCAATCCTCTTGCGTGAGATCGGACGATAAGATCTACATTTTTTTCAAGTGTGGTCCACCCTATGGTCTTCCTGAAGTACAGACCCCTGAGATACAAGGTGGGGTGTTCTGGATTCGTTTGGCTGGAATTTTTCAACCTTAGGTTTGATTAATTCCTTATCTGGGAAGATAACCCATCTATATTTTTCTAGTGCTTCACATTGCATATTTGTGTCTGTATTTAATAGTTAGATGGGATGATAAGACCCAAATGTTTAAGGGTTAAAAAAATGTGTATATTAAGTATTTGGTCTTTTTAGCATGTTTTTTCTTCTTTTTTGAATCCTTCTTATTCAATAAATGTGGTGGACTACTCATGTCTGTTAATTTTGATAGAGCAGAAACAATCTGACAATCATGCAGTCAGAAAACTTTTTTTAAACTATTAGCGGTCTTCGCAAACAATGTATATTGTTTAGCTGTTTTTTACTGTATTTTGTATTTGACGTTCCATTCGGTCCTAGACTATGGTGACATCATCTATATGAACACAGTTGTCACTTCATTAAAGCCGTTAAATGCAGTTTATCATAGCACATGGCGGTTTATTACGGGTGACAATGAGTACTCATCACTGCATTCTCAACCAGAAAGTTGGTTGGCCCTCTTTGATGTCACGTAGGTTTATACATTGCTATGTTTTCATTTATAAAGCCCTTTTACAAAAAGTCCCACTGTACCTAACATCATTACTAAATTGCAGACATACGTGTTAACACACCCAGTCTCAGCGATGGCTAACTCTGGAAATTCCTTTGGTCTTTACTGAGTTAGGTAAATCAGCTTTTCGTTTTCTTGCACCTTATTCGTGAAACAATCTTCAAAATGTTGTTAAATTTGATGTTTTGGTGCCTGTAGGACAATTCAGAAGGCTGATTGAGGACCTTATTATAGATGAATGTTTTTTTATTACTGTGTCTTTCTTTTTTTCTGCTTGCATTTTGTATGTTTTATGTGTGTGTTTTCTGTAATTTATGTAATTCAGGGATCATCTGTAAAAGAAACCGTGGTCTCAGTATGACTTCCTAATAAAATAAAGGTTAAATAAAATATCACTTGTAAATGTAATAGTGAGATGGGATGATGAGCCATTTTTTCAAGGGTTAAACAAATGTGTTTATTACATGTTTCTTTTAACTTTTTTATCCTTCATATTCAATAAATGCTTGTGCTGAACTACTCACTTTTCCAGCACGCCAGTGGCCATTTGCTGAAGTGAAGTCGGTTACACCGCTGAACTGCAGTCAGGTCAAGACCCTGGTGAGGACGACGAGCACGCAGATGAGCTTCCCTGAGAAGGTTTCTGACAGTTTTATCAGCTGTCGAGGTGGAGGAAGCCGGATGTGGAGGTCCTGGGCTGGCGTGGTTACACGTGGTCTGCGGTTGTGAGGCCAGTTGGACGTACTGCCAAATTCTCTAAAACGACGTTGGAGGCGGCTTATGGTAGAGAAATGAACATTAAATTCTCTGGCAACAGCTCTGGTGGACATTGCTGCAGTCAACATGCACATTACACAAAACTTGAGACATCTATGGCATTGTGACAAAATTGCACATTTTAGAGTGGCCTTTTATTGTCCCCAGCACAAGGTGCACCTGTGTAATAATCATGCTGGTTAATCAGCTTCTTGATATGCCACACCTGTCAGATGAATAGATTATCTTAGCAAAGGAGAAATGCTCACTAACATGGATGAAAACTAATTTGTGCCCAACATTTTTTTGAAATTAACTTTGTGTATTGAATATTTCTGCAATCTATTATTTCAGCTCATGAAACATGGGACCAACACTTTACATGTTGTTTTTATATTTTTGTTCAGTATACAGGTTAAATTGGTTTCCATTGCATTTTCAACTTTACTGATGGTTTTGACACTGCAAATGTTGCATTATATAGCAAATGCACCAACTCTGGTCTTGGCACGTGCACTCTAGCCCACATCTTGCAGATACAGTGTGGGTATAGCCTACATGTTGAGATTATTATGGGTAAATGCAAAATTATTTGACATTTCTTTTATCCAACATGTACTTTACTCGCATACAAAGGGTGGATGGAAACCTGGTTAATGAGTCCAATTATGACTCCTCCAGCTGGCCAGTCCAGTCCACTGCTAGAGTTGCATCGTTCAGGTTTAATGTAAAAGGTTATGGTTTGACCTCATCTGTCATCTCTATTTCTCAAAACCACAGATCACTTCAGCCATTGTCTCTTATAATTACATCTAGAACATATAGATATATAGGATCTCTGTGCATTCCTCTTTCTAGGATGCCAATCTTTGATGGTTATGACTAGAAGTATTGCAGCTACAACCGGAAGTGATTAGGAGAGCATTTTAGCTAACCCTAACCCCTTTCCTAACCTTAACCTAAGTCTACTAACCTGTCATGCTAATTATCCTAACCTTCTGCATAAATCCTCCTAACCTGCTACAAAAAAAGTAACTTGTAGCTGTACTCCCTCTAGCCCAGGGATGGGCAACTCCAGTCCTCTGGGGCCTGATAAGTGTGACACTTTCACCCCAGCCCCAGCTAACACACCTGACTCCAATAATTAACTAATAATTATTTTCAGTTTAGAACGTAATTAGTTGAGTCAGCTATGTTTGCTAGGGATGGGGGAAAAGTGTGATACCACTCTGGCCAGCGAGGTTTGAAGTTGCCCATCCCTGCTCTAGTCAAAACAATATTTGATCTCTGCCATGAAGTCCTGCTTTCCTGTCAGGTGACCCACACCTTTTCACCTCTTTTTAACACCTGATTTACTTAACAAAAGGAACATCTCAATAGGTGGTCGAGGTATGTCATGACGTAGCACAAGGGGGGGAAGGGGGTCTTTCCTATATTGATGTCTATAGCTCCTCTATTGTGTGTGTACTTTACTGTATTTATACTTGGGCTCCCGAGTGGCGCAGTGGTCTAAGGCACTGCATCTCAGTGCTTGAGGCGTCACTACAGACCCCCTGGTTCAATTCTAGGCTGTATCACAACCGGCTGTGATTGGGAGTCGGTGTAGGCCGTCATTGTAAATAAGAATTTGTTCTTAACTGACTTGCCTAGTTAAATAAAGGTAAAAAATAAATATCAACGGTAATGTTTCGAAAATCACTGGAGGATGGATGTCTAACGCTGCAGTACACCGGTTAAACCAAGTTATGGCCCCCTCTAGTGATGGGATGTTAGTGCTAATTTTGGGTTGGAGTTTAACTCTACACAGGAAGACCTTGGTTCTTCATTCTAAACAATAAAATGCATCCCTTCCTTCTTTTCTTATAGTAATCACTGATCTAATAGATATATAGTAATGAAAATTGTATAGGTAAATGCAATAGTACAATTACTTCTATAAGCACAAACATTGTGTGAAAGACTTGAGTCAGAGGTGCAGTTGAAGTAACAGCTTTAATACTGAATTATGGGTACATGCAGTCACATTCAAATATGCCAGATGAAGGAGTAAGTCACAATCTCAAAATCAATACATAAATACACCTCCTCAAAGTATGCATGTATCATTACACTCATGATTATTCTGATTCTTTCTCTCATAGAACGTGAGGATGAGACCTCTGCTATTACAGTCGTCTGTGTGTTATCTGTTACACAGGATGATGGAAAACACTGATGTACTTCTGACATTTTAAGTTAGTTTGGCAGATTCAGGTAGGTTCAGCATTTAAAGCAGGTCACTCAATGTTATGATTGTAAGCAAAGGATATGAGTTCACCTGGCATCCGGACAATCACTTGCCATCAAGGGCAAATCAAGTCCTATCATAATATTATTATCAGTGCCACTTTATCATTAATGAAATGTCATGTGATTTGTAGTATAGTATTGTGGTGCTTTTTTTCCCTAGTCTTCAGTACTTCATGTCTTGTTCTATTGTCTCATGCCATCCCACATTTAATTGTTTTTTTTATGATGACACCACCTCAGAGGATATTACAAAAATAGCGCAAAGGATTTTTTATTACGTCGTTACTTCTTTCAGCTAAAGCTCTGGCTGATGCACTGGTGGTTGCACTTAGGATGGCTTGATGTTTCTTTAGGAACTCTCCTTCATATTTTGCCTTTAGTTTCTCCTCCTCAATGCGCACCTCCTCTTCCTTCTCTCTCAGGATCCTCTTCGTCTCCTCTTCAATCGCCCTCTCAGCCATTTGGAACATCTCAGTGGTGTAGCAGCTTCCTCCATTCATCATGACCATCTTGTTCATCTTCTCAAGCAATTCAGTGACCTGGGAGCGATTCTTCTTATCTTTGTTGTTGAAGAGATGATACCGCCCACTGCATTTGGCAATGACATGCTGAAGATCTGGACTGGCACGCAAAAAGTCTTCAATTGTTTGTTCTTCATCAAGCTGGTCTGCATTTGTGAAGAGGATGATGATGTATCTTGCTGCATCTTCTCCAAAGAATTTCTGAATCATCTCCACTGCATCTTTCTCTTCCTTTGTGAATCTAACCAACGCTATCACTACAAGGAACACATGGGGACCAGGAGCAGCGAAGGAGATGCACTTAGCAATCTTTATCAGGGTCTCCTTTTGTGATAAGTCAGTGTCAAACAAGCCTGGAGTGTCAACAATAGCAACTTCTCTCCCATCCACCTCCCCTCTAGCCTTGTCACACTCTTTTGTCAGAGAAACAGGGGAACGTTGAGACTCAAAAACTTTTTTCCCCAGGATGGTGTTTGCTGTTGCACTCTTCCCAACTCCAGTCTTCCCAACCAGAACAATCCTCATCATCTCCTTTTGCTTTTGCTGCACTGTTGAATGACAGACAGGCATGGTTGTTACTTTTCTTCTTGAAATCAGAGTCAAACATGTTTGGTCTGTAGAACCTAAACTGTGAGCAAATTACCAATGGCTGTCTATCAATTGAACTGTGTGAATGTAACTGCAACATGAAATTGTAAACTATAATCATTCTTTTTGATCAAAGAGACAAAGACATTAACAGAAGTACAATAATCCTGTGCATTCTGCAATGAAATATAACATTTAACATAAACAATTAACCTATCAAAACTGACTAAGCTAATCGTTATTGTGGTATGCGGTACTGACATCGTCATTACACATACACGCCACCATGTAGTACAGTACTGCATATGAGTAGCTTTTGGTATTACTGTTAAAGAGTATTGGGACGCACGCAACACACCTTGGGCATTTTGGACAGTGGAGGCAATTGCCGACTGCCTGGTCTATAAATCGCCTTGCTTGCATCATAAATAAATACTAATTATTATTTGTAGATCAGTCAAATTTACCCATGATACATCACGTTTTTTGATACATCACATTTTTGATGCTCTCGAATATGGTTGTTGAGTGCAGCCGTGACCAGTGTTGTCAATTTAGCAACTTTTCATACCCCTCCAACTACTTTTAATGGTAAAAGAGTCTAGCGAGTAACGACAAATTCAACTACTTCTCTGGGGAGTTTTGTCACCGAGAGTTTCTATGGTTTTGATAGCATTTCGCGCCTTTTCCCACTCAATCTGCCGAAAAACGAAAGTGGAAGAAGTTGTCTGTGCAACAGAATTCACAGCAATGGCACACACACAGGCAGAGAAGCACAAGGCGGGGACCCCAGATGTGTCGTAGCAAGGCTAATTGGTGCTGTGACAAATTGGTGCATGCCTGTTACACCATGCTCAGGTTTAGTAATGAAGCAATCAGTTCATAAAGAGCTACTCCCTCACTTCTTCCAATACATAAAGAGTTCAATGGGTTATTTAGTTGTGGTTGAATCAAAAATATTGTTAAAAAGCACAGCAATGAGAGAATTTCATGAGCAGTTAATTTTTGAAGAACACAAAAAACAAATACTAGACATGAGTTCCATTATGTCTTATTACCGTGTAGGTAATAACTACCGTGTAGTCCCCTGTAGCTCAGTTGGTAGAGCATGGTGCTTGCAACGCCAGGGTTGTGGGTTCGTTTCCCACGTGGGGCCAGTATGAAAATGTATGCATTCACTAACTGTAAATCGCTCTGGATAAGAGCGTCTGCTAAATGACAAAAATGTAAATGTAGGTAGGTTACTCACCACCAGCCATATTTGGGTCTTGTAAAGTCGATCCGACAAGTCTTGTGAGAGAGAAGGGATCTGTCCAGATAACAGAACTTCTCCTATAGCATCACTCAGGCGGTCTGCCCAATAGACACGCCCACAGTATTCTCTTGGCAGCTGCTCATTTTCGAAATAATGCTTCGAACACACCGACTGTGAACCGTTTTGGTACACCAGAAGTACATTCATTTCCAATGGAACACTGCGTTTGCATTGCAGCATTGCGTTGCAGAGGCAGTTGCAGTGCGTTCTTGGTGGTGTTTCCGTTGGATTTATCAAACGTATGCGTCAAACTGTATGCGTAAACGGGTTGACAGAAATGGTAGCAGAAGGTTAATGTTGAACTTTTGTTGCACATATATCTAGATAATGCTGCATACTATTTTGCGCAATAATACAGTCGGTGTGTTCAAAGCGTAAGTTTCACAACGTTCGTCTCTCTGATCGTAAGTCACATGATTGCAAAGAAACAGTGTCTAGGTCTATCCCAATACACAAAACAAATACCTCCCCCTTGCTATTTTCCACAGTCTTCTTCTTCGATGAGGTTTAACGGCGGTTGGCATCCAATTTGTTGCATTACTGCCACCTACTAGACTGGTGCACAACTCCCTTATATTTTGCTTGAAAAATAAAATAAATAAATACCCTACCATCTAACACTACACTCAGAAATTCAAAAATATTAATAATTAACACCACCCTACTCCACTATTCATTCCTACCTCATGCCCTCAACCTGACATGGTTAACCCTCCCTGTAACTCTTCTGATGTCAAGTCTCGCACACCCAAATACCTCTCTGCAGCTGCCACCACACCCTCCATTTTCTTCGACTTACGTTCTATCCCCTGCAGTACAATTAATAACCATTGGTATAAATGCTAAAAATCAGATCTTACTGAAACATATACAGTGGCTTACGAAAGTATTCACCCCCCTTGGCATTTTTCCTATTTTGTTGCCTTACAACCTGGAATTAAAATGGATTTTTTAGGGTTTGTATCATTTGACTTACACAACATGCCTACCACTTTGAAGATGCTAAATATTTTTTTTTGTGAAACAAACAAGAAATAAGACAAAAAAACAGAAAACTTGAGCGTGCATAACTCTTCACCCCACCAAAGTCAATACTTTGTAGAGCCACCTTTTGCAGCAATTACAGCTGCAAGTCTCTTGGGGTATGTCTCTATAAGCTTGGCATATCTAGCCACTGGGATTTTGGCCCATTCTTCAAGGCAAAACTGTTCCAGCTCCTTCAAGTTGGATGGGTTCCGCTGGTGTACAGCAATCTTTAAGTCATACCAACAGATTCTCAATTGGATTGAGGTCTAGGCTTTGTCTAGGCCATTCCAAGACATTTAAATGTTTCCCCTTAAACATTTACATCATTTAGCAGACGGTCTTATCCAGAGCGACTTAGAGTTAGTGAGTGCATACATTTTCATACTGGCCCCCGTGGGAAACGAACCCACAACCCTGGCGTTGCAAGCGCCATGCTCTACCAACTGAGCTACAGGGGACTACGAGTGTTGCTTTAGCAGTATGCTTAGGGTCATTGTCCTGCTGGAAGGTGAACCTGCGTCCCAGTCTCAAATCTCTGGAAGACTGAAACAGGTTTCCCTCAAGAATTTCCCTGTATTTAGCGCCATCCATCATTCATTCAAATCTGACCAGTAACCCAGTCCCTGCCGATGAAAAACATCCCCACAGCATGATGCTGCCACCACCATTCATCACTGTGTGGATGGTGTTCTTGGGGTAATGAGAGGTGTTGGGTTTGCGCCAGACATAGCGTTTCCTTGATGGCCAAAAAGCTCAATTTTAGTCTCATCTGACCAGAGTACCTTCTTCCATATGTTTGGGGAGTCTCCCAAATGGCTTTTGGCGAACACCAAATGTGTTTGCTTATTCTTTTCTTTAAGCAATGTCTTTTTTCTGGCCACTCTTCCATAAAGCCCAGCTCTGTGGAGTGTACGGCTTAAAGTGGTCCTGTGGACAGATACTCCAATCTCCGCTGTGTTGCTTTGCAGCTCCTTTAGGGTTATCTTTGGTCTCTTTGTTGCCTCTCTGATTAATGCCCTCCTTGCCTGGTCCGTGAGTTTTGGTGGGCGGCCCTCTCTTCGCAGGTTTGTTGTGGTGCCATATTCTTTCTATTTATAAATAATGGATTTAATGGTGCTCCGTGGGATGTTCAAAGTTTCTGATATTTCTTTATAACCCAACCCTGATCTGTACTTATCCACAACTTTGTCCCTGACCTGTTTGGAGAGCTCCTTGGTCTTCATGGTGCCGCTTGCTTGGTGGTGCCCCCTTGCTTAGTGGTGTTGCAGACTCTGGGGCCTTTCAGAACAGGTGTATATATACTGACATCATGTGACAGATCATGTGACACTTAAATAAAGTCCACCTGTGTGCAATCTAACTAATTATGTGACTTCTGAAGGTAATTGGTTGCACCAGATCTTATTTAGGGGCTTCTTGGCAAAGGGGGTGAATACATATGCACGCACCACTTTTCCGTTATATATCGAAGTTATTTTTTTCATTTCACTTCACCAATTTGGACTATTTTGTGTATGTTCATTACATGAAATAAAAATAAAATCAATTTAAATTACAGGTTGTAATGCAACAAAATAGGAAAACGCCAAGGGGGGATGAATACTTTTGCAAGGCACTGTACCACTACTTTCCCCAATGCTACTTCTCACACCTTGGAACCTCCCCTCCTACACACTGCTGCCACATGCCCATAAGTTTGACACCTGTAACATCGTAATGTATTCGGTACATAAGCTCGTACAGGATAACTTATATATCCTAACTTCACTTTATCAGGCAAAGACTCAACTTCAAAACTCAAAAGAACAGACAATGACTCTTCTGTTTCCCCACTCTCGCCACCCTGTTTGCGTCACACCAAACGACGAGCATCACAAACACCGGGAGTCTTCCCCTTCAGTTGATCAACTTTTACATTTACTGCTACCCCAGTAATCACTCCTTTCAATGGCGCCCTTTTCTTGAGACTGAAACAATTTACAATTCTTTCCCCCATTTGTTTAAATCTGAGCGCCTTCTCCCTCTGACCAACAGAAACACAAACAATTATCACTAGACCACTTCTGGTTACCCTCACCGATTCCACTTTACCCAACGCTTTTTTCACCCATCCTGAAACCACAAATGGATTAGCCAAACGGCAAGGGTCCACTTTTTCCAAAAACTTCACTCCTACCGTCACAGACCCATCTTTATCCTGACCCTCTGTGCAAGCCTTGGGCTCCGAGTACTTCACCACACCTACCACCTCCAATACTTCACCCTCATTCACTTCAATTTCTCCTCCTGTCTTCAGCTCACTTTGCTTACATTTCCTACTATTCTTCTTTAACAAACCTTCTTCCTTTTTCCCGCCATTTCTTACCGACTCAAGCTCACAGTCTTCCTCCCTCTCTCTCTTAGACCTCCTCTGCCTCTCTTTTCCCTCCATTCCTCCTCCATCATCCAAGTATATGTCTCCTTATGATAATACTGCACTTCTCCTGACATACATCTGTTTCTTGCGTTCTCAAGGGACGCCATTTACCCATCCTCCCAATCTGTTCCTGTTACACCTTCAATTTTCCATGGTCCCTACACCCAAGGCTTTAAATTCCTACCGCCAGAGGGAGAGCGCGTTTTCCGTTGACGTGATCTACATCTTTGGTGGGTAGCTCCCATTATAAACCCTCGGCAAGCCATGTAGCCGTAAGCTCATTTGAAAGACAATAGCAGTGAATTTCTCTCATTTCAAATTTGGCCTGCCACCTTCCAGCTAACCATGGCCATGTAGAGGCACAATCTGTTTTTGTTGTTATAAACAGTGGTGGAAAAAGTACTCAATTGTCATACTTCTCTAACAGAAAATGACTCAAGTAAAAGTTAAAGTTACCCAGTAAAAGTGTAAAAGTATCTGGTTTTAAATGTACTTAAGTACAGCGGTAGAAAAAGTACTCAATTGTCATACTTGAGTAAAAGTACCAAGTTAAAGTAAATGCTATACATCAAATTCCTTATATTAAGCAAACCAGACAGCACGATTTTCTTATTATTTTTTATTACTGACAGATGGGCACACTCCAACACTCAGACATAATTTACAAACACAGTGAAGTGGCGACTCCGGGATGCTGACCTTCTAGGCAGAGTTGCAAAGAAAAGTCCAGTGTCTGTGTTATTTTGCCCATCTTAATCTTTTCTTTTTATATGCCAGTCTGAGATATGGCTTTTTCTTTGCAACTCTGCCTAGAAGGTCAGCATCCCGAGTCGCCTCTTCACTGTTGATGTTGAGACTGGTGTTTTGCGGGAACTATTTAATGAAGCTGCCAGTTGAGGACCTGTCTATTTCTCAAACTAGACACTTTTGTATTTGTCCCCTTGCTCAGTTGTGCACTGGGGCCTCCCATTCCTCTTTCTATTCTGGTTAGAGCCAGTTTGCACTATTCTGTGAAGGGAGTAGTACACAGCGTTGTACGAGATCTTCAGTTTCTTGGCAATTTCTCGCATGGAATAGCCTTCATTTCTCAGAACAAGAATAGACTGACGAGTTTCAGAAGAAAGTTATTTGTTTCTGGCCATTTTGAGCCTGTAATCAAACCCACAATTGCTGATGCTCCAGATACTAAACTAGTCTCAAGAAGGCAAGTTTTATTGCTTCTTTAATCAGCACAACAGTTTTCAGCTGTGCTAACATAATTACAAAAGGGTTTGGAACACAGGACTGATGGTTGCTGATAATGGGCCTCTGTACGCCTATGTAGATATTCCATAAAAAATCAGCTGTTTCTAGCTACAATAGCCATTTACATTAATGTCTACACTGTATTTCTGATCCATTTGATGTTATTTTAATGGACAAAATAATTGCTTTTCTTTCGAAAACCAAGGAAATTTCTAAGTGACCCCAAACTTTTGAACGGTAGTGTATGTGTGCCACAATTATTGGCACCCCTTCATTCAATACTTTGTGCAACCTCCCTTAGCCAAGATAGCAGCTTTGAGTCTTCTCCTATAATGCGTAATGAGGTTGGAGAACACATGGCAAGGGATCTGAGACCACTCCTCCATACAGAATCTCTCCAGATCCTTCAGATTCCGAGGTCCACAACAGTGTCACCTGCAAAGCACCCCCCACACCATAACACCTCGTGTTTCTTGGCCCAAGCAAGTCTGTTCTTCTTATCTGTGTCCTTTAGTAGTGGTTTCTTTGCAGCAATTCAACCATGAAGGCCTGATTCACGTAGTCTCCTCTGAACAGTTGATGTTGAGATGTGTCTGTTACTTGAACTCCGTGAAGCATTTATTTGGGCTGCAATTTCTGAGGCTGGTAACTCTAATGAACTTATCCTCTGCAGCAGAGGTAACTCTGGGTCTTCCTTTCCTGTGGTGGTCCTCATGAGAGCCAGTTTCATCATAGCGCTTGATTGTTTTTGTGACTGCACCTGAAGAAACATTCAAGGTTCTTGACATTTTCCGGATTGACTGACCTTCATGTCTTACAGTAATGATGGACTGTCGCTTTCTCTTGCTTATTTGAGCTGTTCTTGCCATAATATGGACGTGGTCTTTTACCAAATAGGGCTATCTTCTGTATACCACCCCTAACTTGTCACAACAAAACTGATTGGCTCAAACGCATTAAGAAGGAAATCAATTCCACAAATTAACTTTTAACAAGGCACACCTGTTAATTGAAATGCATTCCAGGTGACTTCCTCATGAAGCTGGTTGAGAGAATACCAAGAGTGTGCAAAGCTGTCATCAAGGCAAAGGGTGGCTACTTTGAACAATCTCAAATATAAAATATATTTTGATTTGTTTAACACTTTTTTGGTTACTACATGATTCCATATGTGTTATTTAATAGTTGTGTTGTCTTCACTATTATTCTACAATGTAGAAAATAGTAAAAATAAAGACAAATCTTGGAATGAGTAGGTGTGTCCAAACTTTTGACTGGTACTGTATATATAATATACAGTGGGGAGAACAAGTATTTACTGCCGATTTTGCAGGTTGTCCTACTTACAAAACATGTAGAGGTCTGTAATTTTTATCATAGGTACACTTCAACTGTGAGAGACGGAATCTAAAACAAAATCCAGAAAATCACATTGTATGATTTTTTAAGTAATTAATTAGCATTTTATTGCATGACATAAGTATTTGATCACCTACCAATCAGTAAGAATTCCGGCTCTCACAGACCTGTTCGATTTTCTTTAAGAAGCCCTCCCTGTTCTCCACTCATTGCCTATATTAACTGCACCTGTTTGAACTCGTTACCTGTATAAAAGACACCTGTCCACACACTCAATCAAACAGACTCCAACCTCTCCACAATGGCCAAGACCAGAGAGCTGTGTAAGGACATCAGGGATAAAATTGTAGACCTGCACAAGGCTGGGATGGGCTACAGGACAATAGGCAAGCAGCTTGGTGAGAAGGCAACAGCTGTTGGCGCAATTATTAGAAATGGAAGAAGTTCAAGATGACGGTCAATCACCCTCCATCTGGGGCTCCATGCAAGATCTCACCTCGTGGGGCATCAATGATCATGAGGAAGGTGAGGGATCACCCCAGAACTACATGGCAGGACCTGGTCAATGACCTGAAGAGAGCTGGGACCACAGTCTCAAAGAAAACCATTAGTAACACACTATGCCGTCATGGATTAAAAATCCTGCAGTGCACGCAAGGTCCCCCTGCTCAAGCCAGCGCATGTCCAGGCCCATCTGAAGTTTGCCAATGACCATCTGGATGATCCATAGGAGGAATGGGAGAAGGTCATGTGGTCTGATGAGACAAAAATAGAGCTTTTGGTCTAAACTCCACTCGCCGTGTTTGGAGGAAGAAGAAGGATGAGTACAACCCCAAGAACACCATCCCAACCGTGAAGCATGGAGGTGGAAACATCATTCTTTGGGGATGCTTTTCTGCAAAGGGGACAGGACGACTGCACCGTATTGAGGGGAGGGATGGATGGGGCCATGTATCGCAAGATCTTGGCCAACAACCTCCTTCCCTCAGTAAGAGCATGGAAGATGGGTAGTGGCTGGGTCTTCCAGCATGACAACGACCCGAAACACACAGCCAGGGCAACTAAGGAGTGGCTCCGTAAGAAGCATCTCAAGGTCCTGGAGTGGCCTAGCCAGTCTCCAGACCTGAACCCAATAGAAAATCTTTGGAGGGAGCTGAAAGTCCGTATTGCCCAGCGACAGCCCCCAAAACCTGGAAGGATCTGGAGAAGGTCTGTATGGAGGAGTGGACCAAAATCCCTGCTGCAGTGTGTGCAAACCTGGTCAAGACCTACAGGAAACGTATGATCTCTGTAATTGCAAACAAAGGTTTCTGTACCAAATATTAAGTTCTGCTTTTCTGATGTATCAAATACTGTCATACAATAAAATGCAAATTAATTACTTTAAAAATCATACCATGTGATTTTCTGGATTTTTGTTTTAGATTCAGTCTCTCACAGTTGAAGTGTACCTATGATAAAAACTACAGACCTCTACATGCTTTGTAAGTAGGAAAACCTGCAAAATCGGCAGTGTATCAATTACTTGTTCTCCCCACTGTAAGTGTTGGGGGAGGGAAATATGTTAACATAGTGTGTTATTTCAAATACTTCTCTTGCATTTTGTAGCTTATATTTCTGGCTGTAAAGGGTGCCAAGGACCTGAAGTCAACAGTGTGGCGGATTCTACAGTCTTGCCATCGCCACAAACTGGGGTGTAATCATTACTCCAAACGTTCTGTTTTGCAACAAAAAGTGTTTCTATCTCAGGTTGACTCAGGTAGGCCCTCGCTGTTTGCTAAACCTGTCCAATAGAAACGCTAGTTTTGTTTTGCAACTGTTTGGAGTAATGATTACACCCCTGGACTGGGGCAGGGGATAAGGCCTGTTTCAGGGACTTGTTTCTGAAGACAATTCTTCACAGTAAGTTTTTATATTATGAATTGTGTTACACCTGTTTTCTCAACTTTTAAGTACATTCTTAAACTCTTGTGTAAGAGCATGTGCGATTCAAATGTAACTTAATGTTCTTTTCTTTGTATAGGAGCCATTCGGGAAGAATCCTGCAACTCGGGATGCCATGGATGAGGGGGTCCAGATTCAGGTCACTCGTAACTGAAAGGGGCCTCCGATTAGTGAAGGCGGGAGAGGGATCCGAGGCAGTGAGGGTCAACATCAAGTCTCTGACCACCTGTCTCAAAGCCAGCCAACCTCAAGCCACAAGACTGTTCCAACAACTGAACCCTGGGCTGACGATTGCAATGAAATAACTCAGCAAAAAAAGAAACAGCCCTTTTTCAGGACCCTGTCTTTCAAAGATAATTCATAAAAATCCAAATAACTTCACAGATCTTCATTGTAAAGGGGTTAAACACTGTTTCCATGCTTGTTCAATGAACCATAAACAATTAATGAACATGCATCTGTGGAACGGTCGTTAAGACACTACCAGCTTACAGACGATAGGCAATTAAGGTCACCAGTTATGAAAACTTAGGACACTTAAGATGCATTTCTACTGACTTTGAAAAACACCAAAAGAAAGATGCCCAGGGTCCCTGCTCATCTGTGTGAACGTGCCTTAGGTGCATGCTGAAAGGAGGCATGAGGACTGCAGATGGGACAAGGGCAAAAATTGCAATGTCCGTACTGTGAGATGCTAATACAGCACTACAGGGAGACAGGACGGACAGCGGATCGTCCTCACAGTGGCAGACCACGTGTAACAACACCTGCACAGGACGGTCACTATCCGAAATCACACCTGCCGGACAGGTACAGGATGGCAACAACAACTGCTCTAATTACCAGGAACACACAATCCCTCCATCAGTACTCAGACTGTCCAACAATAGGCTGAGAGGCTGGACTGAGGGCTTGTAGGCCTGTTGTAAGGCAGGTCCTCACCAGACATCACGGGCAACAATGTCGCCTATGGGTACAAACCCACCGTCGCTGGACCAGACAGGACTGGCAAAAAGTGCTCTTCACTGACGAGTCGCAGGTTTTGTCTCACCAGGGGTGATGGTCGGATCGCGTTTATCGTCGAAGGAATGAGCGTTCACCAAGGCCTGTACTCTGGAGCGGATCGATTTGGAGGTGGAGGGTTCATCATGGTCTGGGCGGTGTCACAGCATCATCGGACTGAGCTTGTGATTGCAGGCAATCTCCAACACTGTGCGTTACAGGGAAGACATCCTCCTCCCTCATGTGGTACCCTTCCTGCAGGCTCATCCTGACATGACCCTCCAGCATGACAATGCCATCAGCCATACTGCTCGTTCTGTGCGTGATTTCCTGCAAGACAGGAATGTCAATGTTCTGCCATGGCCAGCAAAGAGCACTGGATCTCAATCCCATTGAGCACGCTCTGGGGAGCTGCTGGATCGGAGGGTGAGGGCTAGGGGCCATTCCACACAGAAATGTCCGGGAACTTGCACGCGTGCCTTGGTGGGAAGAGTGGGGTAACATCTCACAGCAAGAACTGGCAAATCTGGTGCAGTCCATGAGGAGGAGATGCACTGCAGTACTTAATGCAGCTGGTGGCCACCAAATACTGACTGTTACTTTTGGATTTTGACCCCCCCTTTGTTCAGGGGCACATTATTCCATTTCTGTTAGTCACATGTCTGTGGAATTTGTTTAGTTTATGACTCAGTTGTTGAATCTTGTTTATTCATACAAATATTTACACATGTTAAGTTTGCTGCAAAACAAACGCAGTTGACAGTAAGAGGGACGTTACTTTCTTTGCTGAGTTTAGTTATGTCACCTTACTGTGCTACTATTGTTTGCTTTGCTACTGCACCTTATTCCACTCACTATGCACATGGGAAACAATGTCCATACTATATCCCAATAGGCTATTTATTTTACATATTTATTTTATTTTATCTGCATGCCTCTTGTACCTGATTTACTTTATTTAGTCGTTTCATGATTTTTTGTATGTTATATATTTACATTGTCACTTATTTGATTGCCTTCCTATGTTACTTATTTGATTACTACAGTATGTCACTTTTGTCACCATTGCGCTGTGTGAGAAGCCTGCAAGTAAATGACAATACAATTTTACTGGATTTGATGTCACCAGTGGATCCAGATGACCAGGACTGCCCCCCTCGTTATCGGATATATTTTGCACACACACACACAATGATTTACTGTACTTTTCAACAAACCCTTTTCAAATGGACATGGTATTTAGTGTATCTTAAACAATACAAATATATAAATATTATAAAATAAGTGGCGACAGGGAGTAGGCATGCCACTGGCTCCGACTGGCAGCTGTAGTGTTGCCGGTCTGGAGAAGGCGGCTGGGTTGTGGAGGAAAACGGCATGTCAGCGGGAGCAGCATTCGGCTGCTGCGCGTGACCTAAACGGCCTATCGCAACTGCCCTGTGAGGCCGATGGGCAAAAAAGCTGTCGCACAGCGATTGACCACTCTGGAGGGACGCCGCCCCCGAGTGCTCATTGCTAACTGGGATGCAAGTCGCTTCATTGGGGCATTCTACAGTAAACCTGTACAAATATTTACTTCAAAGTGGATGTACTGTAACAACACCTACAGGGGCATATTTCAGAAGTGTATTTCATAGCTCAGCTTGCAATGCCATTTTCAGGGACATGAATCTACTCTTCAGAGCCCAATTTGAATTATTGTAGCTCTTACTGCTTTATAATAATGTAGTTGTAACATCCTTGGTGGTTTTATTGCCATGTATTGGAGGACACTTTATTACGTTACACAACAATACAAAAGTCATTGATAGGCTCAATTCATGCATGGAATTTGGCGTTTATCTGAAACAAATTGACAGAATAAGATTTGGAGTAGAGCGTGAGGGGCCAGAACCCACAGGGGAGGCCTCAGCCTTTCAGGAGAGTTTATGGGCAGAGGTGGAGATAGCAAAGCCTGTATCAAATATTAAAGAACATCTCTGAAGATAGTAAACAGTCAAATAGACCCTCAATGTTACCGTTGAGTGTCACGTGATATTATCGAAAATGTGTCTTTGCATTACATCGCTCCGCACCCCTAACTGACACTAAATAAAACATGAAATAATGATCATCTACAAGCCGGCTCTTTATGCAAGTAGCAATTGAGACTGGAAACGGGTTAAGAAAAATTGTCTGATTTACAAAGCACGATCTAATTCATCCTTCTATTTTATGTAAGTCACATGCAAAGAAAGGTATCCGCAGTTTGCGTCCCACTCAGGTAGGCTACAAGTTGCCCTTAGACACAGATCTAGGATCAGTTTACTCAACACCAATCCCTACCTTAAAAACATTTGGGGAGGAAACACATAACTGATCTTAGGTCAATTTCTACTATAAGACTCCTTAAGGCCTCTTGCCACTTCTTACTAACTAAAAGACACTTCACTTTGCCCTGTTGTTTGTAGCCTTATGTTACACCCTTATCTTTACAGGTAGAAAAATAAAGTTCCCATGTGTCTTATTTCAGTTTGAGAAGGTTACTCACCAGCCATGTTTGAGTTCTGGTAGAGATTGTCTTGTCAAGTCCACAGTTCTGTAATCCCTCAGCCAGGAGAATGACCCAATGACCCACACCTGGGTCGTGTTCACTAGAAACCAATCAAATACAGGCTCAGCAAGTTGAAATCTGTTCATTTATTACTTCACAAAGAGAAGCACCCCAAAACATCAGGAATCTCACTTAAAGAGATTCTGGCACTTTGACGATACTTTTAGCCAGTAGTTCTGAGTAATGCTCACGAGCCAAAAGTGGTCCCCGGAAATTGCATACTATGTCACAGATGTGCACTACGTCATTTCTCTCTCTCCGCTCTGCTGTGTGTGCATCTTGTAAGACTGTCACTCAAATGGCTCTATTGGCTGAAGCTCATTGGCTGGACCTCAAATTGCTAGGGGGCTGGCTCACGACTGGAAAAATGTAGGAGAAATAGCGCCGCGACAGCTTCCAGAAAATAGTCACTCAAACGTGGATTTCGTTGGCTAATTGAGGTAAGACAGTAATTATGCTTCATAGATTATGCATGTATGAACTACACATTGACACATCCAACCCAAAGTGGGAGGTTGAAAGAATACTTAATAGTCGTCAAAGTTCGAGCACATGTCTTTAAATATTACATTTCTATTCAAAGCCTATTTGTAATACATTGTTTTGGATCCTCTTACATTCTCTTCACCACATTTTGCCCGCATAATATGATCTTATTATTACAAATGTAATAGGATCAATGATAATAATAATGTTCTCAAACACAGAGGTGGAAAATGTGACAGTTGCCACATGTACTGTATTCATAAAGCATCTCAGAGCAGGAGTACGATCTAGGATCAGATCCTCCCCTGTCCATGTTATCTAATTTATAATGATCTAAAAGGCAAAACTGGATCCTAGATCACCACCCTACTCTGAGAGGCATAGTTGGCGACAACTGTGATGTGGATGAACCAAACCGTTCTTTCGGATGCTCAAATAAAATAAATAGCAAAGCAACTCTCAGGTCTTAAAAAAGATGAGAAACTTCCAACACGCATATGTAGCAAAACTATGGCTTTATATTCTCATAGTGCAATTCAGGCACTATGTACGGTACTCATACATACCGCCACATTACTTCTTTGTGGGAATGGGCACAAAAGCAGCCAGAGGGTGTCAGTCTGTTTGTCCGCTATCATGTCAACTTCTTTTCACTTATTGCCATGCCATGTTTGGCTTGACAATGAGCAATGGAGTTGGTAAGTGCACAAACAGATCTGGGACCGGGCTAGCAAGAAAAAAGACTTGCTTTCCCAGGCACCTCACAACAAAGCACACACATTTACTTTATGAATAATTCAATTCATTATTACAAACATTACAGTATTATCTTTCAGATTCAAGCGCTATTACGTCAAACACACTATGTCTCCATCACAATGGCACCCCATACTTACATAGTGCACTACTTTTGATCAGAGCCTATGGGGCTCTGGTCAAAAATGTAGACTATAAAGGAATAGAGTGCAATTTGGGATGCACCGTGATAAATAGCCTAGCAGCCACAATGCACCTGCTAAATGAAGCCCTGCTCCAATGAGGTGGTTTCTACTGTCGTTTGTCATGGGGACAGTGATATTGGGGTTCAGGTGCATCCATCTTACCTCATACAAGTACTGTTAACAGTAGTACTGTTTGTTATATTTGGACCTCATACAGTACTGTTAACTAACACTGTTTTATTTAACCAAATAGAGTACTGTTAACTGTAAATACTGTCGCCATATTTGACCTCATACAGTACTGTTAACTGTAAATGTATTGTGTTTTTAAATATTGAAGACCGTTTTATGATCAGATTCAACCAGCTTTTGGAGTTGATTTGAGCAACACATCTGTTCACATCTATTTTATCTCATACAGAAATGTTAACTGTAAATACTGTTTAAAATTTCAAGATGGTTGGTTGGTTGGTTGACCAGATTGAATCAGCTTTTGACAAGTGCTCTTCTTACCCGTACGCTATACAAATAAATACTTTTTTGTAAAAATACAGCCTCCGTAAAAGCTCGCGTGTAATAGCTCACCTTAAAGGTTTTCGGTGACAGGTACTGATTGAGCATTTCTATATAACTACACAGACATTCGATATTTCACCTCGGATATGCAACAAGTTCAATAACATGATTCTCTACAAATCAAAATTCCATCAATTTGTTACAAACTAGGCTGTGCCTGCACAACACCTCACACACTGTACACTGTCCTCGGAATTTAGCTATGGATTGGCTGTAGGGTTCTGGTCAAAAGTAGTGCAATATATAGGAAATAGGGTGCCATTTGGGATGCAACCCCCTAAAGAGCAAATGTAGCAAAACAGAGGGACCATCAATGTCTGACCAAACAAACAGACCCTATGGAGCCCTGGTCAAAAGTAGTACACTTATTAGGGAATAGGGTGCCATTCGGGCTCTTACCCACATTTTCAGGTGGACACATTGCTTGATGCACAGAGACATTCAAATACTAACTCTGGGATGAACACAGGGACATAGCGGTAGTGACCCAGGGTGTGTCCGAAAATGATACCCTATGGGCCCTGGTCAAAAGTAGTGCACTATTAGGGAATAGGGTGCCATTTCAGACATACCCGCAGACTTGACCAAGTGGGCATAGTACTTTTACAAATGACAGGTCTGACATCGAATGAAGAAGGGGACACGGGTGCAGATTGTGATAGTCAAGTAACAGGGATGCAGGCCCAATAGTCTGGTGGTCTAGGTAAATGGATGGGGAAACTGAGGTCCTATCCCCTTCTCAACCCTTCCCACTTTGTGTCCTCCTAATCTGTATTCTCCACGCATGTAAAAAGACACATAAAGACAAGTATAGATACAGGGAGGGAAACTGGGAAAGACAGAAAGACAAACAAACACTGACCAATAAAATATTACTACCAGACTGCTCAGGCGAAATGAATGAAGTGACTGTGGTGTGGTGAGAGTTGGGTGGGGGAGGCAGTTCAATGAAACCAACAAATCTGATAGCGAAAGAGATCAACTTCCTGTCTACTACAGAATACTGAGAGCCTGTACTTCTGGTTAAAGAGTGACCTGAAATGGTACCAATAACCTTCATGGAAGTTTTGGTAGGCGTAAATATTATTGCTTAGTTGATTGATTTGCCAAACCTCGATTTCCATTGGAGATTTCCATATCACGTTTTGGCATGAAATTATGTTTTTACAAAAATAAATATTAGTTAAATGTATATTTTAGGATTTCTTTGGCATGTCATACCTAAAACATTAATGAGTATATTTAGTGTGTATTTTGATGTCAAATTAAAAAGGGCTTAAAGGTGCTATGACCCAAGTCCAAAACTCCAGTGCACAACATCGTCATCACTGTCCTTGCCGGAAATGACAATTCATTGTCGTGACGATGGTCTATAATGATATTTTACAATTACCGACTATGATATTTGACAGTTTGGTCAAGATTCATGTTTAATTGCTGAGATGTCCATTAGTATGGTTTTTGGTATAGCCATTTTCTGATTGCCGTAAGGTTTCGCTCTCTCTTTCTGGTTGGTTGGCCTCCCTCTCACGCTCCTCCACCTTCTCTCGCATCAGGTTCCTACGGTGATAGATCAGGTATCCTGGCAACAGGAATCCAGCCAATGAGGCGCGATGAGCAAGCTCAGGTTGATCTGTTGAATTTGGAGGATAAGTTAGTCAGGGAAAGAACGTGTTTGAGACATACCTTTTAATAAATCATTGCCTCAATTTTCTGTTTCTGTCCATTCACATTAATCAGTTAACTGAATTTGCCTTCCAATCTCAGTAGTACAATGGCAAAGTACTAGTGTCACCATGTGTGTGTGTGTGTGCCATGTGTGTGTTGGTGTCTTGCACGCATGTATGTGATCTGTGTGTGTATGCTCTGCATGCGTGTGCGTGTGGCGGTGTAGCCTCACCCAGTAGGGGGTCTCCTCCAAGGTGTCCCACCATGATGACGAAGAGAGGCTGCTGGAGGAGAGCGAACAGCGCGCTCGACATCGACTGCATCCCTCACAACGTCCCAAAGTGATTGGACGGATATCTGGAAGGGGCGGGATGCAATTGTTACCCCCTCTCCAATCAAAACTGATTGTACCATACCTGACCAAAACAGACACCTTACCTCTAACACCAATGTTTTGTTAAGATAATACATATTTTAAAGTTGTATTTTTTTGTGTTTGCGCTAATTTGTGACATTTGTGAATTGTATCAAATCATTTTGCCTTTCACTGCTATTTATAATATTGATAATATGTAATATAGCATTTTCCAAATTGTGTAATAAACAATTCTTTAAACTATCTGACACACACCCTATGCATCTAACTGAGACGATCATAGCGTGGTGTAATATGCTGGACATGAAACGTCCAACAATGTGCTTTTAGTTGATGTTGTAATGTACTTACACAGCAGCATAGAGTCCTCCAGCACAGGAGGGACGAAACCTCTGACCATGGTGTGGACGATGGGAAGGAAACTATCTGGGAGGGAGGGAAAAAGAGAGAAAACGGAGAGAGAAAGAGAGAGAGGTAGGTATTAGGAAAATAAAAGGATAGGGGATGGAGAGGGAGAGAAATCGCGTTTTTATTTTATTTGACCATTTAAAACACAATACAACCACACTGCATTTAAAAATCATCAAACTGTTGCCACAAAGTTGGAAGCACAGAATCGTCTCGAATGTCATTGTATGCTGTAGCGTTAAGATTTCCCCTTCACTGGAACCAGTGTTGCCAACTTAGCAACTTTGTCGCTATATTTAACGAGTTTTCAGACCCCTCTAGCGACACATTTTTCAAAAAGGCAACTAGCGACAAATCTAGCGACTTTTTTCAGGTGTTATTGGAAACTCTGACGTGAAGCTACGTGACTCGTTCTTACTCTTCTCCAACGAGCAGAAGGGTGCTGGCGCCCCACCCCCTCGCCGTGGGCCCACCCCGTCCCAAAGCACTCACAGGCGGCCCAGTCCTCACGCAGCAGTCCCTCCCAGCTGCAGTCAGAGCAGGAGATGTTCCCACCCACTCTGCGTCCAGACTGCAAATGAATGAGCATGCGGGGAAGCCGCTGGCTGATCCCGCACTGGCTTACATTCAGGGTGGGATGTAAATGTAGGGTGTTTTTACTCACTTTTTTGTCTCTCCCATGACATTATTCCTCTCTCCTACAGCCTCCATCACAATTACATGCACATGGCCAATTATGCAAATTAGGTGATGCCGTCATTTAGCGACTTCTCTGCGACTTTAGGACAGCCAATAGTTACTTTCCTTATTGAGGAGTTGGCAACACTGACTGGAACTAAGAGGCCTAGCCCGAACCATGAAAAACAGCCCAGGCCATTATTCCTCCCCTCTACAAAACATTACAGTTGGCACTATGCATTCGGGCAGGTTGCGATCTCCTGGCATCCACCAAACCCAGATTTGTCCGTCTGACTTCCAGATGGGGAAACGTGATTCATCACTCCAGAGAACACGTTTCCACTGCTCCAGAGTCCAATGGTAGCGAGTTTACACCACTCCAGCCGACGCTTGGCATTACACATGGTGATTTTAGGCTTATGTGCGGCTGCTCGGTCATGGAAACCCAATTAATGAAGCTCCCGACGGGTGCGTTCAGCAGGACGCAACGTTTTGGAACGTTCAAATATAAATGCTATGTAGAACAAACATGCCTCTGACATTTTGAATAAGGAATAACGTCTTATCTGTTGATGGAATTTATATCTGCAACGTTCGAGAAAGTTTTGCAAATGACCATTACCCTGGTAACATCACCAGTAGCCTATTCATTCATAGGTTGCATTTCAGTCACTCGGTCGCATCATGCCATTGTTATGAACGTTCTCAAGGCGCCCTCTACTGGCGGCGCCAGTGGTGCTCTAAAGTGGTAATAAACCCAGTCATACTGAATGGAGGCTAACTACTGGGTTAGTCCTAAATTACAGTACAGTGCCTGGAAATACGATGACATTGCTAAAGTTGGCAAATATTTAGTAGAAAACAACTTTTTGCCAGCATTATCATGTCGTCAAATTTACTTTAGACAGATGGCAATGTTGTCATTAGCTAGCTAGTGACGTTCGTCAAAAATAGATAGCAATGTTAACGTTAGCTAGCTAAAATCCAGTGGCCTCCCCTCAATCTTAGCTAGCTAACCTTATACTGCATCTAAAGTCAACCTGGCACATCAAAATGATGACAAAAGGTTTTCCTACTAATTATTTGCCTCCTCTGAATGTCATTGTATTTCGCAAGCCACTGTAATGCACTTTTACTGAAATCTTAATCACGCTCATTGACGATGCATCGAGTAGAATGGTCAGTCGGGCATCAGTCCATAACGAACGTTCAAAACGATATTGTGGCACAGAAAGAAAGAAAGGAAACGGGATAGCAAACAATTTATTGACTAAATTTATTTTCCGCCACTCAGCTACCCTTACGAAAAATGATTGCAATCAGAGTGCAGTATAACTGCAGTTAATGTGAGTCTAACTGCAGTATGTTGCAAATACTGCATCCAAAATAACAGGTTTTTTTACTACAGTAATTTTGCAGTGTAGCTGCAATTACTGTGTCCAGAATACCAGTCGACTGTAGTTACTGTATTTTACTGCAGTTTCAAAACTGCAATATTTTTTTGTTAAATGACTTGAGCACTTGGATCAGGACTCGAGCACGACTTCAGCCATTGGGTCTCACAACTCGACCATTTGTGACTCGGACTTGGACTCGAGCACAGGGGACTTGGGACTCGACTACATCACTGGGCGAAACCGTCATTATCTCCTGTTCAGTGGTGGAAAAAGTACCTAATTGTCATACTTGAGTAAAAGTAAAGATACCTTAATAGAAAGTGACTCAAGTGAAAAGTCACCCAGTAAAATAACACCTACTTGATATAAAAGTCTAAAAGTATTTGGTTTTAAATATACTTAAGTATCAAAAGTAAATGTAATTGCTAAAATTTACTTCTAAGTATCAAAAGTAAAAGTATAAATAATTTCAAATTCCTTATATTAGCAAACCAGACAGCACCATTTTCTTATATATATATATTTTAATTCACGGATAGCTAGGGCACACTCCAACACTCCAACAACAGACACTAATTTACAAACGAAGCATGTGTGTTTAGTGAGTCCGCCTAGATCAGAGGCAGTAGGGATGACCAGGGATATTCTCTTGAGAAGTGTGTGAATTTGGACCATTGTCCTGTCCTGCTAAGCATTCAAAATGTAATGAGTACTTTTGGGTGTTATGGAAAAAGTACATTATTTTCTTTAGGAATGTAGTGAAGTAAAATTGTCAAAAATAAAAATAGTAAAGTAAAGTACAGATACCCCCCAAAACACAAAACGAATTAAGTAGTAATTTAAAGTATTTTAAAGTATTTACACCACTGCCCCATTATACTTTCGGACACCAATGTGGCTGCGGCTTCTGTGGAACGTTGAAAACAGATGGCAATGACACGACCGAGTGGCGGAGGTGCAACTCTTACTACTTTGCCAGCTACTTTGCGGCACCATCTGGTGCTACTCTCCCTCTCTCCCTGCGTTTGTGTGTGTCTGTTTGTTTTATATGTCATGTGCAATTCTATGTAGCCTGAATTAGAAATGTACATGGCCAGATAATTCTTATATATGTTTGTCAGGATGGTGATGTTATGCAGAAAAATATGTTCATTGGACAAGGCTATGTATGTTTGTGCACATGGAAGTTAGTGATTTATGTATACTATAGGTTAATGACAAGTGCACAAATGTGATGCGACTAAAATATTACTAAAATGAAAGGGCATTTAGTTGACTAAAATGGCCCACAGTTGATCATTTTGACAATAATCTAGACTAAATCATTATTCAAATGACAAATGTGACTAAGACTAAACTATATTTTTGTAAAAATGACTAAGACTAGACTAAATCTAAATAAGAGTGCCAAAATTAAAACTGACATGTAGCCAGGGTTCTTGTTACAAGGTGAGTTATCAGCATTTTATGTTAATTTACCTGTACAGGGGTAGATATGGTAGGCATGGTCATGTGACTGTGTTCCTACCTGTATTGGGCCACGTTCATTAGGAAATGTTGAGAAACGTTGCAGATCGAAAATATCACAAATAGAGCTGACGTGATTCCTTTTTTACATTTCAGAGAGAGGCATGTTTGTCTATATAATATATTTATACCTTCCGAAATGTTCCACACCAGGTGAGGTGTGAGGTAGGAGGTCATGTGGCTGTGTTCTTACCTGTACAGGCAGGTTTGTCTATCATCTGGATGACTCGAAGAGGACCAGTAGAACGTTGGTGATGATGAAAGCGCGGATGGCATTGGTCAGTTTCTGGATCTTCCTGTCTCTCTTTGGGGGTTCAGGTTGGCTGAGAGAAGAGGTCAGGGATAAAACATTTTAAAGCATCAGGAAAATACCAAGGGGTTGTGTTTATTAGGATTTTTTTTTTTTTTATTTGCTGTCTAATGAACACAACCCTGCTCTCCCTCTCAGCATGTCATGCTTGGTCTCTTCTGAATTATTTCTCCCTTAAAGACAGCTGAGTCACTAACTATTAGTCAAACGCTGTCCATCTCTCCATAGGGATGAACAGCTTATGTCGCCAGCTAGTGGTGATTTTTTATTAATGCATCCCAGGCACCAATAGGCACATACAAGGACATGCAGTTTACTTGGGGGCCAGGAATGACCACGTGAATGTGTTTAAAATACCTAGGGCCCGAGAGAGATTTTTTGGCGGGCTGTAAGTGTAAACACATGTCCAATCAGCATGATGGATGAGATGGGTGGTTTATAACCGTAGTTCCTTTGTTCTCTCTCTCTCTTTGTTCCGCTCTCTCTGTTTCGCTCTCCTTCCTATCTGTCACACACACACACCTCTGGTCCACGTCGCACTCCTTCCATCCTCCAGTCCATGATGTAGCCAATCAGAGGACAGGTGAGGAGGCAGAGCAGCTGCAGGGAGCCAAACACTGACGAGTAGAAACCCACTGAGGAGAGGAGATACACGGTCAGAAAACACACATACAGTCACTATAATCTCTCTCTCTCTCTCTCTCTCTCTCTCTCTCTCTCTCTCTCTCTCTCTCTCTCCACTCCCACCTCTCTCTCTCTCGCTCTCTCTCTCTCTCTCTCTCTCTCTCTCTCTCTCTTACTCTCTCTCTACCCCACCCCTCTCTCTCTCTCTCTCTCTCTCTCTCTCTCTCTCTCTCTCTCTCTCTCTCTCTCTACCTCTCTCTCCCTCTCTCTTCTCTCTCTCTCTCACTCTCTCTCTCTTCCACTCTCTACTCTCTCCTCTCTCTCTCTCCACTCTCTCTTACACCTCTCCTCTCCCTCTCTCTCTCTCTCTCTCTCTCTCTCTCTCTCTCTCTCTCTCTCTCCTCTCTCTCTCTCTCTCTCTCTCTCTCTCTCTCTCTCTCTCTCTCTCTCTCTCTCTCTCTCTCTCTCTCTCTCTCTCTCTCTCTCTCTCTCTCTCTCTCTCTCTCTCTCAAGGACCTGTCTCATTCTCTCACCTTGTTGCTCTGCCTCCATCAATAGATCCTTAGAGGCTGAAAACAGAAAACACACAGAAAGTTATGGAAGTCACAAATTCCCAGGCACTAACATCATAACAAATTCTCCTAAAATCCTTGGATTAAGATATGTGACAGATTAAAGATATGGCAGACTGACCGCTACGCTCCACGTTTTGTTTCACGTCACTTGATAGTGAAGTGAAACAGAATGTGATGCTATTATGAATCCAGTCTGGTTTCTCAAGACTAATGTGACAGTGCCCACACCTTAAAACCTTTACAAGTGACTTTCTCTATTAACGGTTTGATTGGTCCTTACGGTGTGGGTCGCCATGGTAACCAGGAACTCCAGCATCTTGTTCATGGCACCCATAAAGAAGATGATGCGCAGCTGGGTCATCGCCATGGTGACGAGACTCCACAAGAAGATGGCGAGCAGACTGAACTACGGAACGGAGGACCACCTGTCAGGGGAAAATAAAAAGGAGGGGGCAGGGGGTAAGAATTAAACATGAGATTGGATGATAATGACTGGGCTAGGTTACCTTCTCTAATTTGTTAACACATTTTTATTGTTGAACAGATTTTATAGTAGGGGTTGAGCTCAATATCGTCTCATTCTGGTTGGTGAAGCCCTGGAAGACCAGCTCTGACCAGTTCCATTTAGCTGTATCCGGTTCTAAGTAGTTATGTTTAGTTCTGACTGGTTCTCTAACCAGCTCTATCCGGTTCTAACCGTTTCTGTTGTGATCCTATGCTATTCCTAACCCTGTGTCTGTTGTCCAGTGGGAGCTTCTCTGGCGAAGGATCTGGCTCCTGCTGCTTCGGAGCCATCTTTTCTACCACCGTGGTCACATGACTGTAGAATCTGTCCCCGTCGTCTTGTCATCCATCACCACGCTACTCAGCTTCAGCTCCTTACTGAGGGAGGGAGGAGGGAGAGAGGCAGGAACGGGGAGGGGGAGAGAGAGAGAAGGATTGAGCAATGGTGAAAGAAAAACTCACTACTCTGTAATTCAATGATTTTGGGGGTACTGTAACAGTCTATAACGTCAGAGTTACGTCATGTAATGTGTTATGATAGTAATGTTGTCATAGATACTGACGCAGTAGCTGATCTCCTCGGGTGCGGGGAAAGCCTCCACCGGCCAATTAAGGGGAAGCAGTTGAGGAAGACAAGACCGGCTAGCCCCGACCACACCCACATGATCACCCTGAAGGACACGCCTAGATCATAGATCAACTGGAGAGAAGAAACATCAGAGTCAGGGAGAGAGAGGTATGGAAAGAGGTTAGCAAATGCAACAATAATATATCAAGATATCAAGCAAAGCCATAAAGTAATGCCTTTCTGTGAATCCTCAATCAATCAACAAATCAATCAATCAATCAACATTTGTCACAAGGTGCTTACTGTAACAAACACTGATCTAAACTCCCAAAGAGAGAGCTGAGGAGTAACTGTCCTACCTTGACTCAGGGAAGGTGACGGCTGAAGAGGCGTAGAGCCGATCATTAGAGACAGGATGGTGGGCGCACGTTCCCAAACATGTTGGGTAACTAGGAGACAGAGAGAGAGAGAGTGGCTTTAGAAAGTATTCATAACCCTTGACATATTCCATTTTTGTTGTGCTGCAGCCTAAATTCAAAATTGATTAAATATATGTTTTTTCTCACTCATCTAAACACAATACCCCATAATGACAAAGTGAAAACATGTTTTTAGACATTTTTGCAAATTGATTGAAAATGTAATACAGAAATATCTAATTTACATAAGTATTCACACCCCTGAGTCAGTACTTTGTAGAAGCACTTTTGGCGGCAATTACAGCTGTGAGTCTATTTGGGTAAGCTCTAAGCGCTTTACACACCTGGATTGTACAATATTTGCCCATTATTCTTTTTAAAAAATCTTCAAGCTCTGTCAAGTTGATTGTTGATCATTGCTAGACAGCCATTTTCATGTCTTGCCATATATTTTCATGCTGATTTAAGTCAAAACTGTAACTAGGCCACTCAGGAACATTCAATGTCGGTCTTGGTAAGCAACTCCAGTGTAGATTTGGCCTTGTGTTTTAGGGTTATTGTCCTGCTGAAAGGTGAATTCATCTCCCAGTGTCTGTTGGAAAGCAGGCTGAACCAGGTTTTCCTCTAAGATTTTTGCTTACAGCTGTATTCCTTTCTTCTTATAAACAATGCCGATGACAAGCATACCCATAACATGATGCAGCCACCACCACGCTTAAAAATATGAAGAATGGTACTCAGTGTTGTGTTGTGTTGGATTTGCCCCAAACATTACGCTTTGTATTCAGGACAAAAAGTGAATTTCTTTGTCACATTTTTTGCAGTATTACTTAATTGCCTTGCTGCAAACAGGATGCATGTTTTTTGAATATTTGTATTCTGTACAGGCTTCCCCTTCTTTTCACTCTGTAATTTAGGTTAGTATTGTGGAGTAACTACAATGTTGTTGATCCATCTTCAGTGTTTCTCATATCACAACCATTAAACACTGTAACTGTTTTAAAATCTCCATTGGCCTCATGGTGAAATCCTGAGCAGTTTCCTTCCTCTCCAGTAACTGTTAGGATGGACACCTGTATCGTTGTAGTGACTGGGTGTATTGATACATGATCCAAAGTGTAATTCATAACTTCACCTTGCTCAAATGTATTCAATGTCTGGTATTCTTTATTTTTACACATCTACCAATCGGTGCCGTTCTTTGCAAGGCATTGAAAAACCTCCCTGGTCTTTGTGGTTGAATCTGTACTTGAAATTCACTTCTCGATTTAGGGACCTTACAGATAATTGTATGTGGGAGGTGCAGAGATGGGGTAGTCATTCAAAAATCATATTAACCACTATTATTGAGCACAGAGTCCATGCAATTTATTATGTGATTTGTTAAAGCTCATTTTAACTCCTGAACCTATTTAGGCTTGCCATAACAATGGGTTGAATACTTATTGACTCAAGACATTTCGAGCTTGACATTTTGTCGAACATGTAAAAAAATTATACAACAAAATTCCACTTTGACATTATGGGGTATTGTGTGTAGATCAGTGACACAACATCTAAATGTAATCCATTTTAAATTAAGGCTCTAACAAAAACAATTGGGAAAAGTAAAGGGGGTGTGAATACTTCCTAAAGGCATTGTAAGTGCTCAAGTAAAGAGTGTGAATACTCTCTAAAGGCATTGTTAGTGCTCAAGTAGAGGGGTGTGAATACTTCCTAAAGGCATTGTAAGTGCTCAAGTAAAGGGGTGTGAATACTTCCTAAAGGCATTGTAAGTGCTCAAGTAAAGGGGTGTGAATACTTCCAAAGGCACTGTAAGTGCTCAAGATGCAATTCACGAAAGTAACACCAGGTGGTGATATGAGCTGTTCATCTTTATGGAGAGGGTCCGCATACACAGCATTGCTAAATGTGTTAGGTCAGTTACTCTGCTGTTTTAGGAGACACATGCTAGCCTGAGGCAGGGGAATAGCCTTGCTTTATATTCACAACCTCTGACTTGGCATATAATATTGCTACACAGTACAAGGTTGATTTTAGGCGTTTTGGGTTGCTGGCACTTTTGCAAAACTAAAGATTTAACTTGGAAAATGTAGAAAATGTGGACATATGGAGTTATGAATAAACAAATGCCATACAGGAAGTCTTGTAGCTGCCTTCCTATTTTCCTCACTCCTTCTCTCCCTTCTCTTTTCTCTGTTGGAGGACTTGGTGCAAGTACTGAGTGAGTGTCTGCGTGCCAAAAATGCATTTGTTGCTGTGAATGTGTGTGAAATTGTGCAGGTGGCACAGTCGAAGCAGTGAGTTCTCCTTAACCTGCTGAAGTAATGCCCAACACACACACACAAACACACAACAGCTGTGAATATTTCCCCCTACGTCGTGCCAACGACTCTGTGCCAATGCCAGCCTATACAGATACAAAGACACGCAGACACACAGATAACAACATACATCACATCAGGCTGTGTGTCAGCACCACTCTCCCTTTGGAAAACATCCTGTTTACCACCGAGGGCTTTCCTGGTAGCCTCGCAAGTCGCCTGATCTCACGAGCTTACATGAATGTTCGCTGCACGGAGTGGTAAATAGTCAAGCTACTTTGCTGGTATAAACACAAGTTAAATATAGTGACAGCACATACTGTATCAGCACACTGACCTTAAATACATACCAGAATTGTGACTAAATTTCTCTATGGGGGCTTTAATCAAATTTAAGTGATAAGCTTCTTTTTTTTACATTGTATAAACATACAGACTCAGAGCTACAACACTGTTTGCACTTCTCTATATAGATATGTATTACGATTTGAAGTAGCACCCTATTCCCTATATAGTGCACTACTTTTGACCACTATGTAGGGAATAGGGTCTCATTTCGGATGCAAACTATGTCACTCCACACTGTGCCAAGCTGAGCTTAAAGAGATATATAAACACCATTGTGTTAACCTCTATTTAAATATGTGCATTACAACCGGAATCTATAAAGATAGCAACTATGTAAAACAAGTTATATAAATCATTTATATAAACAATAACTCTGTATATCTTTCCCCTCTGTCATCCCTTCACTATCTGTTCAATAAAAATCAGAAAATACGAAAAAGGGTGGGAATTACCACTCCTTAAAAAAAAAAAAAAAATCTTCAGAGGCTTGGGCAGGTCTCTCTTCAGCAATAAACACAACATTGTATAAAAAAACAAAAACAGGAAGAAGCAAAACACACACACACTTTGACACCCCTACTTCCAGTTGGTCACTTTCCTAAGTTTAACTGAGGACAGACTGCTCCCCTCCCCTCTCCTCCCCTCCCCATCCCTCTCTTCCTCCTTATCCTGCGCTCTCCCTCTCTAGATCCCTCCTGTTTTCCACAACAGTCTCTCTCCCTGTTTTTCTATTCTTATCACTCCCCCTCTCTCTATTTTTCCTCCCTTTCCTCTCTCCCCCATTTTCTCTCTCTCTCTTCTCTCTCTCTCTCTCTCTCTCTCTCTCTCTCTCTCTCTCTCTCTCTCTCTCTCTCTCTCTCTCTCTCTCTCTCTCTCTCCTCTCTCTCTCTCTCTTCTCTCTCTCTCTCTCTCTCTCTCTCTCTCTCTCTCTCTCTCTCTCTCTCTCTCTCTCTCTCTCTCTCTCTCTCTCTCTCTCTCTCTCTCTCTCTCTCTCTCTCTACTATATATATACACTGCACAAAAAAATTAAGGGAACACTTAAAGAACACAATGTAACTCCAAGTCAATCACACTTCTGTGCATGTGTCTGCTCAAACGGTCAGAAACAGACTCCATGAGGGTGGTATGAGGGCCCGACGTCCACAGGTGGGGGTTGTGCTTACAGCCCAACACTGTGCAGGACGTTTGGCATTTGCCAGAGAACACCAAGATTGGCAAATTCGCCACTGGCGCCCTGTGCTCTTCACAGATGAAAGCAGGTTCACACTGAGCACGTGACAGACGTGACAGAGTCTGGAGACGCCGTGGAGAACGTTCTGCTGCCTGCAACATCCTCCAGCATGACCGCTTGGCGGTGGGTCAGTCATGGTGTGGGGTGGCATTTCTTTGGGGGCCGCACAGCCCCCTCCATGTGCTCGGCCAGAGGTAGCCTGACTGCCATTAGGTACCGAGATGAGATCCTCAGACCCCTTGTGAGACCAATGCTGGTGCGGTTGGCCCTGGGTTCCTCCTATGCAAGACAATGCTAGACCTCATGTGGCTGGAGTGTGTCAGCAGTTCCTGCAAGAGGGAAGGCATTGATGCTATGGACTGGTCCGCCCGTTCCCCAGACCTGAATCCAATTGAGCACATCTGGGACATCATGTCTCGCTCCATCCACCAACGCCTACGTTGCACCACAGACTGTCCAGGAGTTGGCGGATGCTTTAGTCAGGTCTGGGAGGGAGATCCCTCAGGAGACCATCTGCCACCTCATCAGGAGCATGCCCAGGCATTGTAGGGAGGTCATACAGGCACGTGAGGCCACACACACTACTGAGCCTCATTTTTACTTGTTTTAAGGACATTACATAAAAGTTGGATCAGCCTGTAGTGTGGTTTTCCACTTTAATTTTGAGGGTGACGCTCAAATCCAGACCTCCATGGGTTGATAAATTTGATTTCCATTGATAATTTTTGTGTGATTTTGTTGTCAGCACATTCAACTATGTAAAGAAAAAAGTATTTAATAAGATTATTTCATTCATTCAGATCTAGGATGTGTTATTTTAGTGTTCCCTTTATTTTTTTTTGAACAGTGTTATATATATATATATATATATATATAGAACCTAGGAACCTAAAGGGTTGCTATATGAAGTGATAGAACCCCTTTTTGGCACTACATAGAAACCTTTTTCTAAGAGTGTACTTTTAGCCAATAACTAGGACCTGCAGTTTTCCCTGGTCGGTCTTGGCAGAGGCACGGAAAAAGGTCGCCCCATGACCATGACCATTCTCTCTCCAGGTCTTGTAGGTCAGTGCTTAGGGGTCAGGGCCGAGCTCCAGCTCGGTCTTAATTACCTATCTGATGTATTCAGGGGCCTCAGCAATGTGCCCCACACACACTAACATGGACATGGACTAACAGACAGAGACAGGCAAGACAGAACGAAAAGGTTGACATGATTTTAGGTGGATGGAACAAAGGGGCGATTTAGGTGGATGGAACGAATGACTAGGCTCAACAGTCCAACCATTTTACTCGCATATGCGCTTAAAATATTTTGCTGCGACCTGGAAGTTTAATTTAATCCTATATTTTCATTGTGCTCCTAAATTACTTTGTGTGCGCCTACATTTTTCATCATAGGCGCTACACGTGCTCCTAATAGCACAATGAAAAAAAAACGTGCTCCTTGTCAGCGTAGAGCCCTGTCATGTAGGGGTATCAGAGGAGGCTGGTGGGAGGAGCTATAGGAGGATGGGTTCATTGTAATGGCGGGAATGAAATTAATGGAACGGTACCAAACATATGGAAACCACATGTTTGACTACATTCCATTTATTCCATTCCAGCCATACAATGACCCGTCCTCTATAGCTCCTCCCACCAGCCTCCACTGGTGGTAAAGTGCATCATGTATGTGTTTGTGAGGTAGAGAGACAGAGAGAGGGTAAGAAGATGGGTGAACTCAAGAAAAGCAGAACCGGAACAACATTCTACAACAATAGAAATGGAAACGGGATATGTGAGAATGTAAGGTCATATAGCTTATGTACCTAATATTGACGGACTGACGGACGGAAGGACGGAAGGACTGACGGACGATTAGCTCAATGGAACGAAAGGGCCTTGAACAGCTGAAACTACTGGCACAGACCAGGGGGTTACAGTGTGTAGTATATACAGAGAAAGAGGAAAAGAGAAAGAGAGAGAGAGAGAGAGAGAGAGAGAGAGAGAGAGAGAGAGAGAGAGAGAGAGAGAGAGAGAGAGAGAGAGAGAGAGAGAGAGAGAGAGAAGGGGAGACAGGAAAGACAGGGTGCGAGAGAGAGAGAGAGAGAGAGAGAGAGAGAGAGAGAGAGAGAGAGAGAGAGAGAGAGACAGACAGACAGAGAGAGAGAGACGAGAGAGGGGCGGAGAGAAAGAGAGGGGGAGATAGGGAGAGACCGTGTCCTTGTGTTTTTTGGGATGGGGTGGGGGGCAGGGACGAGGCGTGTCCAACAGCCCAGTGATCTGATTGGGCGACGGACGTGTGCCAGAATTTAGAGCCAGGAGCAGAACAGCATGTGCCGTGGACACTCTGAATGGCCAACACACACACCCACAATCAATCACATTTATACGCAGAAAAACACAAATAATGTATATATTATGTAAAGTATACATCCTCCCAAAACACCAACAGACATCCATATACCGTAATATAGTGTATAATAGCAATAGCTACAGTATACCTTATATACACTGAGTGTACAAAACATAAGGAACACCTTCCTAATATTAAGTTGTACCCCCTTTTTGCCCTCAGAACAGCCTCAATTCATTGGGCATGGACTCTACAAGGTGTTGAAAAGGTTCCACAGGGATGCTGGCCAATGTTGACTCCAATGCTTCCCACAGTTGTGTCAAGTTGGCTGGATGTCCTTTGGGTGGTGGATCATTCTTGATACTCACGGGAAACTGTTGAGCGTGAAAAACCCAGCAGCGTTGCAGTTCTTGACACAAACCGGCATGCCTGGCACCTACTACCATAGACTGTTCAAAGGCACTTAAATATTTTGTCTTCCCCATTCACCCCTCTGAATGGCACACTACACAATCCATGTCTCAATTGTCTCAAGGCTACAAATCCTTCTTGAACCTGT